>NC_142935.1:53663602-53686102 GCF_046866305.1 Octopus bimaculoides
GAAAAGTTCATAAAAATTAATTTAGGAAGTTTATTGCCCCAAATGAAATAAATCTGATAATTAAGTGCGAAAGCCAACCGAATAAAAAGGATTAGATTAGAACATTTCAATATGTTGCATGTAAAAGAAAAGTATACAAATATGACAGAGTGCATGTGTGTGTATGTATGCATGTTAATGTATACGTGTGAATATAAATAGATAAATGATAGAAAATGAAATTTATTTACAATCACTGCAATTGTTTCGACACTCTTTTATACCTTTAGTACATAGGTGAGCTGGTGCAATCGTTATCATACACCCAAGATGTAAAATACGCCTCTTCAGGTGATTGTTTAAGTTCTTCGTTAGATCCTTTCGTCATTTCACTCAGTGTGGCATTGCATACCCAAAGTGATGTATCATTTTCAAGAGTTTACAAACGAAACTAAACCCATAAATATGGTGACAGACAAGATACAATTACAATTACAATCAAAATCCAAAATCCATAAATAAACAGACAAAAGTAAAGGGTCAGGTTGACTATAAAATTACCATTTTATCTAAAGTATACATATGAATATGCATTTGTGCGTATGTATCTATGTGCATAGCTGTATGTGTGTGTGTGGTGGAGTGAAATTAATTCGCAGTACTTGGCTAGACGTTTAAACTAAGCCGCAGCCGTGATCTAAACCTTTCACTTGCAGTGGAAAGGCAACAAGTAGCAAGACTTCGTTTGTTTAATCTGAAAAGAAACTTAAAATAAAAAAACAACGTGAACATAATGATGAAAACTAAGAGAAAATATAGATGTGTCGAGGCATGAACTCACATAGAAAGTGATACCCTTTAGCTATCACAGACAGGACAGGGCAACGTTTAATGAGGAATTCAAAGTCAAGAAAAACGTTTGTTGAACAAAGATTTAGTATACTAGTATTTTATTACATCAACTAATTCCAGCACGAAACTATAACAAATCAAAACGATACAGGAGGGTATCAGACAGGAATAAAGTAAAATAAAAAAATGAGAAAAGCGGAAATGGTGGAAAAGTAGAGAGGAGTAGTGGAGAAAATGATAAACAGAGACTGCGACAGGAACAAGAATAAGAACAAGAAAACGGCAATAGCGAAATTCTTCAGTGAAACTGGTGCTTTTGTTGGTTACTTCGTACTTTTTGGTTTGATGTGCATCACTGCAATTAGATGTTTCGCCGTCTTTCAAATTTTGTTTCTTGATATATAATATAGGAATAGGGGGAGTCTTTCTTCATTTTTCTCCGCAAACATACATGCGTACATAAGAACGTATGCATGTTTTTCTGTCTCTGTATGTATGTATGTATGTATGTATGTATGTACGTACGTATGTACGTATATGTATGTATGTATATATGCATGCGTGTATATATATATATATGTGTATATATATATATATATATATATATATATATATATATATATATATATATATATATATGTTTGTGTATGCGTGTGTATATATATATATATATATATATATATATATATATATATATATATATACACACACATACATGCATACGCCCACACATGTATTTATCTATGCTTGTACGTATAAGAATACATTGACACAATGTATCAATTCACATGCAAATTTCTGCATTGAGTGCAGACAAACACAGATGTTCATATATCTGGTGGAGGGGTGAGAGAGAGAGAGAGAGAGAGAGAGAGAGAGAGAGAGAGAGAAAGAGAGAGAGAAAGAGAGAGAGAGAGTATGTACATGTGTTACGGGTATGTACAAACACAAACGCACATGCAGAGAATACCAGGTCTTGCAAACTTCACATTTTACTGTATTATTTCATGACTAGGAATACCAAGATGATTAGATCAGCATTTCAATATTTTAAAATGTATGTTCTTCACATGGTCATTATACTTACACCATACACAGCTTGTCTGTCTGTCTGTCTAGTTATCGTCTGTTAGTCCCATTTCCTCCCAGTTTTTACGTCTCGGTATGCTGTCTGCCCGCCTAGTTGTCATATTGTTGGTGGTCCACCGGCAGACGACATGCAGGGGTGTTTTATGCTCGGATTAATCGCAACAGATCGCTTTACCTCCATACATACATACATACATACATACATACATGCATACATGCATGCATACATGCATGCATACATACATACATACATAAATTCAGAGACAGTCAGACATATATACGCATACATGTACACACACATACATGCATGCATACTTACACACATGCATCCGTACATACATACATACATACATACATACATACATACATACATACATACATACATACACGAAGTCATTAAAAGTAATTATACGCACTCGTCTACGAAAGAGACATCTACTCTCATTCATTACATAAGGTATAGTTATATTTACACATACGCCTACATATATGAACACATTAACTCCCTGACACATTAAAAGCTCCCTGGGGCTGTCTCTATTCAAACAATATAGTCTGTTAGTGATCTGGTTGAATTATACGAAGAAGAAATTAAATATATCTCAAAGAAAAGACACACACTCGCTGCAAACGCACACGCACGCATACACTCGCGCAGACATATATTATAAATATTTACACAGACATATATATTAATGCTTGTTTTTTTCTATCGCACATAATAGTCATACATACATATAAGAATTGGTATCTGGTTAGATTATGACATTTATATCTTTAACACCTGATGTTACATGAGTATAGATCACAAGAAGGAAGGAATTAGATAGGTATGAAGAAAGTCTCTTGCAACTGCTTCAAGAAAAGATGCGCAGGTGGTGCATGTTGTACAAAACGAGCGGTAGTAATCCTTATATCAGCGATCTATCTATTATCGGAGGGAGAATAAGATTATAACAGCGATTTATTCCATCGTCGGAAAGAGAATGAGAGTTATTGTAGAAGGCTATGGGTTACTAATATAGTTGAGTGTAGAGAGGAATGCTAAAGTGAGAAGAGGCAGAGAGAATAAGGTAAGGTCGTACTAAAATGAAGATAGATAGAAGATAACAATCATATCAAGGGATAGATATATGAATTACAAGAGTTAGATGAAGGTATATAATGAGGAATGACTCGTGTTAATATGGATAGGAACTAGGTGGTCTTGTGGGAGGGAAACTGTATGTAATTGACTACTGCTAATGGTGCCAAAATAATATAGTTATCTTTTAGTCATACTTGCTAGCAGAGGTGGTGTACTAGATAAAGAATACTTACTATTTACAGTAGTTTGGTTTAGTGGTCAGCGCGATGTGTACGGAAGTCGAGAAGTGATTTAAGCGTATGATTATAAATCATCTAACTACAACTGAGTTCATACGCCATTGTATGCGACTAGAATGTCTGTGTTTGATCATCGCTACTTAAATAAATAAAGTGTTTACTGTAACAGTAAAGGATTAATATTTAAGTTTAAGTTTAAAGAAAGGAATGCATATGTTAAGGCGTGTGTGCAGAATAAATAATCGAGGACAGAGAGATATTAAGTCTTGTGTCTTGACAGAGAATCCCAAGTAAATCTATAAATACTGTGTGCTCCTCAGAGGATAAAATTTAGTTAGACGATATTATTCCAGTTAGAATGGATAGTAAAATTTAAAATTAGGGATTATGCAATATGGAATCTTATTCAAGGAAGTGGAGGATTTAGAATAGGAGATGTGAATAAAGGTGTCGGATAGGGATACAGAAAGATAATTGAAGTTAGTATGAGGTTAGACGGAAAAAGTTTATGTAGGTGTAACAGATGCGTCAATTTTATAAAGGTAAGTACTTTATAAAGATTCAAACTACTCCATATAGATATGTGATATAAGTTAAACTAAATTAAATAGTTGTAAGAGGTACATCCACTTAATGTAGGCAAGGCTTGCGTTGAGAAACTCAATACAAACATTTAGATTGGTGATATAGGTAAAATTAAATTGCATAAAGTTAGATCAGCTTAAGAAGTGAATTCAGTTTATGTGAATGAGACTTGTGTTGAGAGATTCGAATAGCTACATTTAGATTTGTGATAAAATCGGAATGTTTTAAAAATCTATGAACATATGAAGTGAAGGCTTCGCTTTATTTATTCAATAACAGTAATGGATTATGTGATAGGATTTGTTTGAATTCTTTAAAGCAAACCAGCATGAGGCATACACACACACACACACACACACACACACACACACACACACACACACACACACACACACACACACACACACACACACACACAACACACACACATATATATATATATATACATACATACGGGTAGGCATGCATGTATGTACACATACATGCATATGTGAATACATACATGCGTGTATATTTACACACACACACACATATATACAAATACATATTACATACATGAATATATGTGTGCATACATGCAAACATGCATACATACATGCATACATGCAAACACGCATACATACATGCATACATGCAAACATGCATACATGCAAACATGCATACATACTGGTATACATATATACATACATGGCTACATACATAAATGCATTTATATATACATACATACATACATACATACATACATACATACATACATACATACAAATTTAAATTTCCTTTTGCATGCTTCATTGTGGAGGTCTAGTGGGCCAGAAGAAACATGTCCATTACTCCTACAGGTTGACTTCAAAGTCCAAGTCTGCTCCAATCGTTCCAAAACGTCAAGTAATTCAGTTTATTGGAATCATCTCCGTAATTTGCTTTTAAATTTTAAACACCCCTAGAGCAAGTCTTTGTCTTGGGTTTGTCACCACGAGTCTATAGCGCCCGAGACCAGAATTTATTACGGTTTCCGTGGCATATAAGCGACTGATAGTACAATACTCTGTTCACACTTGAACGAGATGTCAATCCAACGCTGGGCTAAGCCTCATCCGTTGCTGCTTCCCATTTTCAACCAATTGGCTTGGAATACCGTGAAAATAAAGTGCTTTTCTGTAGAATACAATGTACCACCTGTTCTGGGAATAAAAACCACGACCTTATGATCGTGAGTTCAACACCCTAATCGCTAGGCCACTTGCCTTCAAATATGTGTCTGATAACTGCTTGTATAATCTTAGAGGATCGAAGACATCCTTTCGAATTTGTTTATTATGCAGAACGCTCCATTCAATGTAGTTGTGCTGAGTATGCATATCAACACTATAGTTAAGGGAAAATAATTCGGGTATGTTCCTTTAGGTGTGTGTGTCTTGTAGCAATCTCCTGCTCTTGATTTCCAAACACGTCAAAGTGTGATGTGATACAGCGATCGCAAGTCCAAGAACGGCTCTACTTCATATCAGTGTTAGTGTCATCTTCAAACCTTCCGAAAACATATCCATGCATAATTTTTTTCTCTCTTGGTGTTAGAGCCGGAGTATGCTGAATCTTTCATGTCAAGGTTTTCTTTCAGCTACGTTAGACCAGCTGTTTAGAGGTTGTGTGAGAGGTCGTCAGGAAAAGAGTATTTCCTAGGTGGTTCACTGCCAACTAGTAGGATGTCGTTTTCTTCGCTTTTGAGCACTTGGATTTACATATATAATTTTGCTGCTGTTGTTTAGAAGGTGCTGTCTAAAGGATACTATTCGATATTAGAAAGTTGTCTGAACTGATCTTAAGCTTCTATTTCCTTCGTCTCTTCTTAGGCAGAGCCTATCGATATCAGTGGTTGCATAAAAGTTTCCAGCTCACGTCAGAATCTTGCGGATTTTAATGTCCACGGAGTGGATTTCCTTTACAGACTAGCCAAGTATCCTAAACATTTATATGTCTACCAGTCTGTCTGTCTGTTTGTCTGTATATATGTGTGTGTATATATGTATGTGTGTGTATGTATGCATGCTTGTGTATGGATGTCTGTGTTTGTAAGCATGCATGCTTGTATGTGTGTATGTATGACTGCTTGTATCTGTGTATGTGTGTGAATGTACGTATGCATATATATATATGAACATATTTAAGTACATACACTCTACGTGCGTGCGTACGTGTGCGTGCGTACGTGTGCGTGCGTACGTGTGCGTGTGTGTGTGTGTGTGTGTGTGTGTGTGTGTGTGTGCGCGTGTGCATGTTAATTTAGAGTTCTTGTTTTAAAGCTTGTTTTTAAGAAACAACAGGACATTTATTTATGAGACGACTCAGTACAAAAAGTAGCATTTGGGTGCAAGGAATATAAATTCTATTGCAGGAAGTAATTAAAATGAAATTAGCGAAATATTTCAAATTCTCAGTTGGAATAAATATTCGAATAGAAAAGAAAGACATATCGAACAAAAAAGGAAAGATATATCATGTCTACATCAAAGACTCAGCTAAATACATATATTTACATGGAAACAGAGCATGTCTTTACAGAGCCAAAATATCAGTGATAAAATATCTTCTTAGAAGAGCATTTAGACTTTCCACCACTGATGAATTACTAGATAAAGAAATCTGTGGAATAAAACCAATATTCATTGTTAATTTTACAATGGAAGAACTGGAGAAAATTAGGGGAAACCCTACAAAATAGACTCACACTAAAATTGAACTTTCATGAAAATAGAAATAAAATGGTCTTGTGGTAGAGTAGAAATAGCAGCTCTAAGGAGGAAAATCTAGAATAAAGGATTTGTCTGGAAGTTTTATAGGGCGTCAGAACTTTTCAAAAATATACAATGTACAGCATAGCCCATACTGGTTGCAATTCAGCTACATGGTGTAGAGTTCTTTGAGTTTGATGAACTCTCAACTAATGTAATTTTATAAGAAGCCCTGCAAGCAAAATTAAATGCAATGGGTTCGAAGTGCAGGGACATTTGTTCTGAAGAACAACCAAACAATGAATGAAAAACGGTTTACAAGAACGCCGGGAAATGGGAATCGAGAAGTTTGAATCTCATGGTTTGTTTATCTTCTTGAGAACAAAGCAGTAATTGGCTTTCATCTATTTTCACGAAAAGCCAATCAGTATTCATTAAAATTTTAAAAAATGGATTCTATCATTAGAAGACGTCAGTAAGTGTTAGCACTCCTGAAAAGACCAAGAATCATAACTGATATTGTTTCACCCAATGGAAGGAGTTAGAAATGAAATTTTTAGAAAACGGAAGAATCATTGGCTCTTCCGGTGCTCGAAATTCAAATTTCATTAAAAAAAAATAAAAAAAAGGAAAACGGTGAGATGTTCTCTATAGAATCCTAAATTGCGTAACATTTTTAGCAACCTAAAACATATTGCATGTTCACAATCAATTCCGAAGACTGGAAGAAGAATGAGATTTTGACTCTAGAAAAAAAAAAGGGAATGTTTGAAAAGGCCAAGGATGTGGGGTTAACAACGAAAGAGCAAATGATGGGAATCATGTAAGAAACAATTGATAAGTTCCACAATGAAATGGAAGAAAGACATTTCCGTCTCAGTTTTTTTTTTCTTTTTTTTCTCTCTCTCGTTTGATTTATATCAATAACGGTTTCCAGATTACCATTGTTTCTCCAGACGAAATGAGTAACACATCACTTTTAAATTAATCAATTAACTGTATATTTTAGTTACGCAATTATATGAATAATGATGTTTTATGTCATTGAACAGCTACTGAGCACAATTAAAGTAGAAACTATTTCTGAAATAATATGCTTTACTGCTTTTATTTTAAATATAACATGTAATATATATTTTTTATAGATATTAGAGGATTACCATTTGATTCATATAAGAGTAACAGCATTCATGAAATATATATTTGAAAGACAGGTTGTCTCAACTTTGTAGAGTTTTATAACACCTGATATAAATGGATTTGAGCTTCATGAAGAAATCTTGGTTGCTAAGATGCTTCTGGAAAATCGCCTAAAGATTCAGACTTCTAAGATAAAGGAATTCTTTAAGTTTATTTATTCAGTATAGAGACGAAATACTTTTTTTTTTTTCCAAATTTGAGAGTAGCTATTCAAATAATGCTTACTATTACAGTTTTAATAGTCAACTGTGAGCGATCTTTCATCAAGTTGAAATTGATCTTATCATATTTGAAAGCGTTACTGAAATAAAGCTGTCGGCTTTTGCACTTACTCAGCATTGAACGTGAGGATATTGAAAACACAAATTTGGGATATTATTAATGTGTCTGCATCGTCGAATACAGTTTTAAATTGAAGTTGATAATTATTCGTAAAAATAACCAAGTTAGGTGCAAACAAGTTCCTTATCTAGATTTAGAATCAAAATTAGAATTTCTTTTAAAGTTCCTTATAGTTGAAATGATTCATTTCAATAAATACTGACTTGTTTCTTTTTTTACTTTTTTACTTGTATTGATAATTGTTTTATGTCTAATTTACGTTTTGATATGCTTTATACATATCTAGACATTTCTTTCTTTTCTCTTAAAATAAACATCTTAAAAGTATATTAGAATTATATGTATGTATGTATGTATGTATGTATGTATGTATGTATGTATGTATGTACAGAGAAGATAAAATCTCATGAGGCAGTTTATGTGCAAAATTATAGCAATATTTTTAAACCGGCAAGTTCAAAATCAGACATACTTCAGAAATCTAACGCAGCATATTTACAGAGAAAATATTATTATTATTATTATTATTATTATTATTATTATTATTATTATTATTATTATTATCAGTAGTAGTAGTAGTAGTAGTAGTAGTACACACACACGCAGGCGTGTATATATATATATATATATATATATATATATATATATATATATATATATATATATATATATATATTAATGTGTTTTGTTTTAATGTTCAGTCGTAATGAAAGCAATTTTACATTAATCTGATGGGTTACTCTATACTTTTCTAGAATACAAATTTATTATTCTTATGCAAGAATGTTGTTGACAGTAGCTTTGAAGTTTCGGCCAGCTAAGCCAACGTCCGACACCATTCCTGTTTAAGAATCTATACTATAAAAGGCAAATCTACTCTGTGTGTGTGTATGTTTAAAATTCATACATTTACACAATTCAAAATTTCTTCGATTAAATTACAGGAGTAAACATTTTCTCCCTAATAAAATCTAATTTCCTCTTTCTAATACAAATCTTTTCAACTCCTGCTTCCTCTCATGAACCTTTACGAAAATTCCAACAACAAATACAAAAAGAAAGGAAGGAGAAAAAGAAAACTATCAAAACTGAAACAATCACATTTCGATACTGTGATGACAGATACTAAAAACTACATACAAAATTACTTTGCCCCTCTAAAATTAACTATTTCTATTCCTCTTACACATCGTTCCAATTGCTACTTTCTCTTATCAACGTTTACGAATGATCGAAGAAAAAAGACAAAGAAACGAAGGGGAGTGAGTGTCAAATAAACAGACACACTGCCAATCATACGTAAATACACACAAATATATGTACCTATGGCTACCAATGACCTCATTCTAATTGGCGGAAATTATAAGTTTACTTTCCATTTCTAACACCGTCATTTACCAGCGAGACATCTTACTCAAATACGATCAACAAACATTTATTCCCTACAAACTGAGTTTTTTAAAAAATCTTTTCGTAAATCTTGAGATTAACACCCGCATCATTACCTACCTAACCCTTTTTAAAACACTTTTACTTACTAACATCTTTTTTATTTAGTGTGTGTGTTGTCCATATATATATACACTTAAGACTTAGTTGTGGGTTGGGAGTTTGATCGGGGTAGACGGAAACTGAAAGAAATCCGTCGTATATATGTGTGTGTGTGTTTGTTCCCCCACCATCGCTTGACAACCGATGCTGGTGTGTTTACGCCCCCGTAACTTAGCGATTCGGCAAAAAGAAACAGATAGAATAAGTACTAGGCTTAATAAGTCCTGCGGTCGATTTTATCGACTGAAGGCGGTGCTCCAGCATGGTCGCAGTTAAATGACTAAAACAAGTAAAAGAATAAAAGAAAACTCTTCATATTTGTTCAATATACATTGCATTAGAAGTATTACATGATTTTTGTTTCACTCCTGTGACCGGACGTTGAGATTCACTGCTCGGGTTGTGTAGGGCTGACCGTGTGAATTTTCCGAGCCCCCCCCCCGTTTGTCAGCGCACATTTTTTTCCTTCATATTTGTTCAATATACATTGCATTAGAAGTATTACATGATTTTTGTTTCACTCCTGTGACCGGACGTTGAGATTTAGTGCTCGGGTTGTGTGAATTTTCCGAGCCCTCTCCCCACCCACCCCTTTCGCAGCGCGCATTTTTTCCTTCATATTTGTTCAATATACGGTGCACTTCAACTACTACACTATTTTTTTTTCAATTTTTCCACCGGGTGCGGATCTATTCTATATAAAAACCCTTAGTTGTGAGTTGGGAGTTTGATCTGCAGAGGTCATTATTATTATTATTCAGATTAACACCCGCACGATTTTCACTAGGGTGTTAGGGTTACGGTTTTTGGGTCAGGGTTACGGTTTTAGGGTTACGATGAGGGTTAGTCTTACGGTTACGGTTACGTAATCGTGCGAGTGTTAATCTGAAAAAATCACCGAAGTGTGAAATCTTTTCTTATAACTTTTGTTGTTCTGTTTAATATGTACATAGATTATGCCTCAAAACAAGACAGCTTGCTGAGGAACGAAAGCAACCGTTTTAAAAAGACAGCAACAGACTGCAGCAATTCACCACATTCCAGAAGTTACTTTGAACATAATGCAAAACGGTGCATCATCATCTACTGCCCAATCTGATAGAATTCTGGCAGAACTGTGTAGCAACAGATCGCCAGCAATTGCTTCATCACAAATTGCCGTCCTAGCTCCTGCGAAAAGGAATCACCCTGCTATGTATAATTAAAGCAGCGCAAAAAGTTGTTTTGCACAAGCATTTGTATAGCCAATTAGACGGATGAAATTTACGTACACTTAATAATGTTACACAAAACAGCCTTCAGACTTTCCCTATTAATTTCGTCTTTTGAATTATGAACATATTTACATCATAAGGGTTTTTCATTGTAAGGCTTTCTTTTTTAGTTGATTTTCACCTAGCAAGACTTATCGTAGATGGCGTAATAAGTCACACCCGGACAACGTCGGGTTGTACTGCTAGTAATAAATAAAGAAATAAAGCTCTCTGTCTGTCTGTCTGTCTGTCTGTCTTTCTTTCTCTCTCTCTCTCTCTCTCTCTCTCTCTCTCTATATATATATATATATATATACACATATATATATATATATATATATATATATATATATATATATATATATATATATATATATATATACACATATATATATATATATATATATATATATATATATATATACATATATATATATATATATGTATATATATATATATATATATATATATATATATATATATAGAGAGAGAGAGAGAGAGAGAGAAAGAAAGAAAGAAAGAAAGAAAGAAAGAAATAAAGAAAGAAAAACAGGTAACAACTGATGAAGGGTCGTTCTTTGTGTTGTTTGTTTTGTTTTTCATTTGTGTCTTTCGTTGTTCGAATAAATAATTCATATTCCATGTACTCGTACTTCGTATTTTTGTTGTACACGTTTCGGGACGTCCTGTGCCCATATATGCATATATATATATATATATATATGTATGGATGTAAGTATGTACATATACGTATGTATATATGCATATATATATATATATATATATATATATATATATATATATATATATATATATATATATATATATATATATATATATATATATATATATATATATATATATATATATATATTATTTATATTATATGATTGAACGCCACGCATCCTCTTCCAAGTAAGTTTTATGTTAATAATTCTGATGCACAACCTACTATCGTTTTACTCTTTCGTTTTTTCTCTCTTTCTCTCTCTTATTCTTTTCCCTCCTCTTCTCCCATTATTCTATCCTATAACTCTTTCGTGTTTCTCTCTTCTTTTCTCTTATTCTTCTACCTTCCCTTCTCTCCCTCCTGTTTTTTTCTCACTTATCCTATCAACAATTTTTTCCTTTCCCCTTCACAGTTCTCTGTCTGTCACTCTCTCTCCCTTCACTCCCCCTCTCTTGCTCACGTGGCTCCCACGTGACCATCGGCCATCTTTCTTCTTCTAACTTGTGTTTCTTTCTTTCTCTCCGTTGTAGCTGGATCAAGGAAGACGTGTTCTTGTCTGTCTCCTGTACAAGCTTGATTTACGCGTTCGCCACCACAACCTCGTTTCGGCCTAGCAGCCCTTCCTGTTTCTTTTCACTGTCCTGTTCGTGTTACCAATTTTGACCCTCCGCAAAATCCCAAATTTTATTTAATTTGCTTTGCGGGAACAACTGTTTTATCGAAAGCGTATCTTGTTGTTAAATGCTCGAAATACGAGAGTAGAAAGAAAGGCAACAACTGATGAAGGGTCGTTCATTGTGTTGTTTGTCTTGTTTTCCATTTGTGTCTTTCGTTGTTCGAAAAAATAGCTCATATTCTATGTACTCGAACTCCGTATGTTTGTTGTACACGTTTCGTGACGTCCTGTGCCGACAAATGCATATCTATATACGCATAGATGTAAGTATGTTCATCTACGTATGTATATATGTATATATATATATATATATATATTATTTACATTATATTATATATATATATATATTATATAATATATAATATTATATTATATATATATATATATATATATATATATATATATATATATATATATATATATATATATATATATATATATATATAACAGACACCGAAGATCGCCATATCCTTATCAGTTATCGGCTAGAGGATCAAACGCAATTTTGCGCCTTCAACGATAATATTACTCCCTCTGGTTGCGCCGGCAGCAAGAAACTGTCGGGAAATGGTGAGGCAACGAACAAGGGAACAAACATGATAGATAGTGAACAAGCGAGAAATAAACAAATATGCAATACAGAAAATGAACATACAAACATTAAATAAATGTGATTCAAGACGAGACCATTAGTGGACGGACGAGGGACAAAGATATTTGATTTCTACTCTTACTCATTTTAATCTCTTTTACTTGTTTCAGTCATTTGCTGGAGCACCGCCTTTAGTGGTTGACAATCTACTGCTGACAATTATATACAAATAGAACAAGCTATATCGGAACAGTTGTATGAATGAGGACGTGCACACACACACACACACACACACACACACACACACACACACACACACGTGCGTGCACACACACAAACAAACAAACAAATAAAGGCACTCAGACCAAGAGTTGAAAATAACTACAATACATTTCAATATTTGCCATTTACTATAGACATGTATCTGGAAGTATTTAACACGAGTTAATAGTATCAATACCTGCAAAAACATTTACTTTGTTGAATAAATATCAACCGCGAATCGAAATGAGATCCTCGGATCTCTCGGTTTTTCCTTATAATGTTCTCTCATCAAATAACTGAATAACGACAGTGATAAGTTACCGCTAAAACACTCAAACGAGACAAGATTTATTGGAAACTATTATAGCTGTTCGAAAATGTCAGCAAGATGAGACACGCTGTTAATAGAAGTAACACTATACAATGCCATACGGAGTAAAGATAAAATAAATAAACATCAAATTTCTTTTTTTTTTCATCGCCGTTACAATAAAGTGTATATGTTTTTATAAAAATAAAGAATATTTCTGGAATGTCCTAGTAAATACCTCTCTAAACAGAGCCTTCATTGTTCTTGTGGACAGAGGTCAGGAACTATGCGAGCATATACATACAAGTTACTTATTTATGGAACAGATGACAATGTTTATGAGTAAGCGTATGAAGAAACATTCAAAGATTCCAGATTCTAGGATGTACCTACGATCGTTGTTGCTCTTGAATATATTAACAAATTTGTTCAATAAATAGTAAGCAAGCCTCTTATGTTCCTCTGGGAAAACATTTATGGAATTAATTTGATTCTGGCTTATCTGAAAATAGCAAATGAAGAGACTCCCAGAAAAATTTGCAACGCGTAGATCTATGCATGTGGTCTGATAAATGTGGCTCTCAGAGTGTCGACAGACCGAAATGCTGCATGTCCGTACTTTGTAGTTACTATATCGCATACATTTGACACTATCCAATGCTTTTAAATAAATAAGTAATACGTAAGTAACATATGAAGGATAATATAGTAGAAGTAATGTAACCCAGAACAGACAATATAAGAAATAATACCTTGCTTCTTAGCCCAATCATTCGTTGAACCAAACGGCGCAGTGGAAGCATGCCGGACCTTTCTAACTTAGAAGTCCGTTAATCAAAACTACGCTCTAAGAAGAAATGGATACTATTTTTGATATTTATATATCGCAACTGAGCAGCTCTGGATTCACCATTAAGCACGTGCTTAGGGCATCAAGGGATGGGAAAAGGACACAGCAGAAATGGTAAATCGTTTACGGCACAAAAATTTCTTTAAACTTGTTAAAATAATATTCGAAGTGGTTTATATGATCGGAAATATAATTTCGAAGTGTTTTCTGCAATTAAACAAGTAGATAACTTTTCAAAGATGTATATAAAGTGGAAGAATACAAAAATAAACGTTATTTTCCATCTTACTAATAGTTTTGTTTCGTTTTGAAAAGTAAGAATTTATTTTATAGTTTATTATTGCTTATATTTTGAATTACATATATAGAGGGACACCAAATCTTTTAAGTACTTAGAGCTTCTACGGGTCTTAATCCGGCCCTGCAATTGAGTTATCTTTAGATATACCAACTATATGTATATACAAATACCTACAAGGACAAAGTGCATATTATATAAAGCTGTTGAAATTTATATGGGATCAGCTGTCAGGGGAGGGCAGAGACGACGACGACGACGACAACAATAAAAGAACTTTTCGCTGAGTGTACTGTATAAACCGCTACAAGTGAGATTTCAAAATAATCTGTACTTTTCATTGTTTCAAACAATACAAGTAACGTTACTAAATATGCAACACCCAATATAAATAGTTCAATAACAAGCTTCAAAAATGCGCTTCCCAAAAAATACTGCCGTTTTCTTTATTTCAGACAATGTAAATTATGTTCCCAAATATACAACGTACACTATAAAAATGTTTAATATGCAATATTGTGCATACGTTACAATATATTAATAAATGAGTGCATTAACCACGCACTTAAACTATTCAATGCATGTGGAAGAGACGACTGTATATGTGTGTGCGTGTATTAAGTGTATATATATATATATATATATATATGTGTGTGTGTGAGAAAGTTGGTATGTGAAAGCACGTGGTTGGATGTATAAAAGATAATAAGAGTGAAAAAACTACAGAAAGTTTTTTCACTCTTATTATCTTTTATATATATATATATATATATATATATATATATATATATATATATATATATATATATATATATATATATATATATATATATATATATGCACGTATAGTGAAGAAATAAAAAATGAAGCAGCATTTTCATTATTTGATATTTAATTTAATTACTCGTGTTTCAGATGGATCGGCAAGTCGCATCCGCTGTACATTGAGGTTTGATCTACAGGATGATCGATTAGTGAACCACATGCACGGACCTGTTGAGTACTGAATCATTCTTTCTAAAGCTTTAATCGTTTAAATCAGATTTTATGTTGGAAGATATACAATAAGATCTTGCGAAAGAGGGTAATATGAATTATCTACCTCAGGCTTGTCTCAATTTATTACTCTGTCTCCATTCTATATTATTTGGTGATAAGCTTTTTATATTTTTTTACTTTTTATCAGGTACTAGTAATTTAATGCCCTTGGGGAAGAGACAATGACCCTCTTCCAGTTAATTAGTCAAATATTGAAAGATTCCAAAACCCTTATATTCTTATTCATGCGTAAAGGCCAACCAAGCATTAGTCTACCGAGGTCTCCAGAAGGAAAATCCATCACCAATAGTAATTCACTCCAAGACTACATTTGCAGCTTTGTATCGATGTCTACAATCAATAGATAAATGCCTTGTGGTATTTATTTACATCCCTCTAGGTTGTAATGTAATTTACCACCCAAAGAATCACTAATAAGGAAATTAACCAACAAGTAATTGCAGATTAAGATATTAACATATAGTAAATTATAAATTCATGATTTCATTAAAAACACAAGATGTAAATACTTTGTAATTTCCAAAGTATTTTAAATAATATGTAAACTGTCTTTAGAAAGAATTTCTAACTACGTAAATACAACAGACTCGTAAAGTTTGTAGTTCTAATAAGTTTTTTTTTTTTTTTGTTACTTTAGCACAGTCGTGATGTTTACGTCTGTGGAGGTGCAATGGCCCAGTGGTTAGGGCAGCGGACTCGCGATCATAGGATCGCGGTTTCGATTCCCAGACCAGGCATTGTGAGTGTTTATTGAGCGAAAACACCTAAAGCTCCACGAGGCTCCGGCAGGGGATGGTAGCGAACCCTGCTGTACTCTTCCACCACAACTTTCTCTCACTCTTTCTTCCTGTTTCTATTGTGCCTGTATTTCAAAGGGCCAGCCTTGTCACACTGTGTCACGCTGTGTCACGCTGAATATCCCCTAGAACTACGTTAGGGGTACTCGTGTCTGTGGAGTGCTCAACCACTTGCACGTTAATTTCATGAGCAGGCTGTTCCGTTGATCGGATCGACTGGAAACCTCGACGTCGTAAGCGACAGAGTGCCAACAACAACGATGTTTACATCTCTTTAAAGAAGGCTTCTTGTTGGTCAGTGAATTTGTCGTCGGTGGTTTGTCATCAGTGAAATTTTCCACACACGTGTATTTCCCGATGTTCCCAACGTCGCTTGCGCTTATTTTCAAGTTTTTTTAAAATTAATTCAGTTATTTAAACGTGCTTCAAATGTACAATGTTTATCTTTACTAAATGATTGTTGTAGTTGTTTAACCTCAGGTCAAGTCTGAGTCTCCAAGTTGTTTCAGCAGTTATCATCCTGTCCTGTACTCAGGGAGAGTGTATCTAGAATCATATTTTTCAGTATATCTTTTTTCCTTTAAAACGTTAGTATAACCATTTCATTATCGAGCGATGATGTCTTTTTAAATGGTTCTCTTACCTCATAATATTTATTTAGAAATTTTTCTACTGGTAATTTACTTGTTAAGATACTCCGAACTTTTAAATTTATAAGTATGGTTTCAACTGTTTTCGGCGGGTATAGTCATTGATCCTACTTTAAGAAGACAGAGTTATCAATAAGTAACTTTTTTTTTTTTTGTTAATTTTACCTAAGAACAGAAATTGTATGATACGTTGTCACTCCATATAAGTTCACTGAGATATGTCAACAAAGGCTCGACGAAGTTTCACTAATATAAGCTATGTTTATATCCAGACTAACAATGACATTTTGTACAACTACAATTTTAACAACGCAATGACAGTAACAATGCCTTCAATGATAACGACAACAACAACGACAACAAAACCAGGAAATACCGCTATCTTTCTTCCCAGGCCGACACAGAATATGTTTAAAGATAGACGCTTCATTTAAAAAAATATATATATACATATACTGTATTAATGTAACACGAAAACAAATTCTACATTTTGCAGTACAGCATTCAATGTCATTAAAAACTACTTTACGGAGCTTAAAGAGTTTATCATCGCACGTACCATTCACATAACTATAAATAAGGAAAGATTTTTTTTTATTTTATTAGGATACAGAAAACCAGCATTTTAAATTATACTCAACTCAGACTTGACGGATCTTTTTACAATAGAAGTGGTCTTATAGCATACATAAAAATGAAGCATTCAATATATTCAAAATATAGATATTACAAATAGTATTCGCAGTTATTCAAGAAACAAGATTGCTCAAAAAATGAAGGCTCTCAAAATAAGAACCAGCACATGATGCGCACTAAAATAATGAACACACACACACACACATGTATGTATATAAACATATATATAGAGTGTGTGCACTGTGAACAACGGTTCACAGGCTACACACTCCATCTATAACATTTTAACACTCTTACAAACACCATCATAAGGAGAGAATTCGATGCACTCAACTCACGGTTTTCAAATACTTTCGATAGCAAAAAGGTAGCTTAATTGCACCACAGCAAAACTTTTTCTTTTACACACTAAACCAGCCACGGGCAAACAGCGGCCCGTGGGACTTTCTGAAAGGCATGCCTAACGAAAAATTACCTTGAATATTTTTTGTAGTAATGCTGCCCGCCTGATGATAAGCTATGTCTCATGCGGGCCTCTTCTCGAAAAATGTCTGCCCTAAACATTACACGCAAACATACTTACATCTCACCAGTCCAATAGCAATAAGTCTTTCACAGCTCCGCACGCCTAACTACGAGAACCACATGACAAACAATCACTCAACTTCCCCGGACCCCCTACTACTTATGATTACAATGAACTCCATCAAGAAACAGAATCGAGGTTATCAGAATTTAACAACTCCAGGATCACCAGCATAGACACAGCAAGATATGTATGCAACAAAATAATTGTAGACGCATCCAAAAATTACATTCTATGAAGCAACATAAAAACCTATAAACTCACTTATACACCAGAAATAGGCAACCTCATAAAAATAAGAGGCAACATCAAACACAATTCACCGAAAACACACATACAGCAAAAATAAATCTCAGCATCAAACAACTAAAGAACAGAATGATATAAAATTAACCACGCACAAAAAAAAAAAGAAAAAAAAACTGGAAAACATTTGTATCCAATATATACAATGTAGAGTAATTAGCATCACCGACAACAAAAACAGCAGTCACACCACATCCTAATTCACAGTAACAAACTTCAAATAATATATCCACACTGCACCACTAGACAATTTCACTTATCAGACATTTGACGAAAATCAACGACTAAAAATCAAAAGGAAACAGTTGCACAGAAAGAAAAATACGCACGATTTTGAAGCCCTTAACTTCCATCAGGCGCTCAAAAAGCAATAGAGAAATTTTAAACCTCTAAAACCTCAGGCCCAAATAAAATCACTAACATAACACCTAAATCGTACAGGCTCTCAAGAAATCACAACACCCAGCAATATTTACAACTGCTAGCACCAACACTGCCGAAATTCCAAAATTTGGAACGAGAGAAAATTATAGCTATGTTAAAGTGTATCAAAAACTCAATTAAATTATTATGCCAATCCTTTACTATATTCATACTAGAAATTTCTAGAGCGGCTAATCATTAACCCCATTTTTATTTCCGCTCTGATCCAGACCACTTCATTCTACCATATTACTTGGCAACACTAACACAGAAAATATGCAAAAGCTTTAACAATGTTTCCACACGTACCATTCTAATTAGCATCGATATTAATAAAACTTTCGACTCTTTTCCTGCTATCCTTTTATAGCAAAATTATTCAGCTTCACCTTAAGAAAACACCAAAAATGTTAGCTGCCAAACTTGCCAGGCTTGTGTAGTGTATAAGAACAATCCTTCCGGAAACTGCATTTTTCAAATAGTGTACCACATAGATCTGTCCTCTTACCCATTCTTATCCAACGTATAAGCTTTTCACACCATCACAAGACATGCAAACAGCTTCCTGCGCAGATGACATCACACATTCTCCGACTATCCACCTGGGGCTGTTGCACAGTTCCTTCAAACCTACACAAATCACTTAGAAACCTGCTCTACGTCGATAGACACAAAGTAGCGCCAATACTCCAGCCATTCGCTTCTTTCCAACAACTTTAGAGGAAATACAAAAGCGGTGAGCTGGCGGAATTGTCACCGCGTCGGACAAAATGCTTAGTGGCATTTCTTCCGACTTTACGTTCTTAGTTCAAATGCCACCAAAGTCGACTTTGCCTTTCTTTCTTTCGGAGTCGATAAAGTAAGTACCAGTTGAGTAATGGAGTCGATGTAATCGACTGACCCCATTCCCAGAAATTGCTGGCCTTGTGCCAAAATTCGAAACCAACATTAGAGTAAATGCAACTAGTCACCACACTCAAAAACATAAACACACAACACACACACACTCACTCACACACACACATACACATGCACCACACACACACACACACACACACACACACACATACACAAATACAAACACAAAACTGCTAAGCGTTACATACAGTACTTCCAGAATATTCGGTACACAAATCGGTACACAAACATATTGAATGTAATTGTCTTTGCCCAGAAGCAATAACAATGGAATAACGTTGTTTTGTAGATAATATTTTAGATCTATCATGGACTAACCATCACAAGGTCCAGTTATTGTTCAGTGGCGCCTAAATGACCTGCTAGGGCATCCCACGCTAGACAGGTCAAAAGATACAAACCAGACTGTTATGAACCACCTCTTCCCTGACTTAAAAATGGGTTTGCGTAGGGCCAACATCCCTATCTAGATAAAAGCAAAGTTACGGAAACATCGATGACAAAACCAGCACGACATGAGAAAGGAAAGCCTTCTCTTGAGGATAGTTATGACGAGGTGCAACAAAGTGCGATAAGAAATTGCAAGAAAATACAAACATCCAACAGCAAAGAAGCAGAAAAGACAGCTCAGAGTCGGGAACAGCGGCAAAAATTCGTGGATAACCTATGCCCCATAGTGAGTGAAGGGTTTTTCAAAAAAATATTGATAGAATATCATGGACTAGGCTACTTCACTTTCCAGAGCAGATTACAAAGAACATAACGAGCCAAAGAGGAAGCCTTTGTGTTGTCGCTCGACCTCTAAGAAATAGTAACCAAATATACCCCAAATTAAACTCTACCTTCTTAAAATCGAAAGTCACATTGTACAACGTATGGAACTCTAAATGCACAATGTCCGAAAAAAGAGGGAATGGTTATAGTTGGAGTGTCTCTGATCAAAGATACGCCCAGTAAGTCTGACTTGGAATTAAACAGCAGCAAAAACTACAAAGAATCCAGAACAAGCACTATTCCTCATAACAGGCCGTATACAAACTACACATACAGACTACCCACACCACAAAGCTAAAACACTAAAAGTGAAAGACCAGCAGGACATGCTAGAGAGAGTCTGCTGCTTCAACAAGTTTAAACTGCCATAGTCTCTGTCTCTAGATGATAGGCTAACTCCAAGACACCCAGTCACCCAGAATTCTAATACAACAGCCTTAAATATATATATATATATATATATATATATATATATATATATATATATATATATATATATATATATATATATATATATATATATATATATATATATATATATATATATATATATATATTTGTTCATATGATATCTCCACAATGTGTTGATGAGAAAAACATGTAATCGCTACCAATATAGCAAGAGATTTCTCCGCAAAAGTCTAAAGTAGACTCCTTAAGGATCGATCTCCTTGGTTATATATCAAAAATTTTAATTTAAAAGAGAGTTTTGACGCTGATATCCATTATTATTGAAATTTATTCCTATGTCAACATTTCTGTATAAGGCTATATTTAACTGTCAAATTCAAGTCAAATATATAATTTACCTTACACATCTTCAGGGAAAAAGGTAAAGAACAAGAAGTAAACACCAAAAAGAGCGGAAATGCACATTGAATATCAAAAGAAATAAAGGCTTTTTTAATGAAAAGTAGCGATAAATAAATACAACCAGATGAACTGAGGTAGAATTAAGAGGAATTAAATTCATTGTTTTGAATTGTTAAACAGATTCAAAGTCAAACCGGTGTCATCTTTACTGTTCACTGGCTTTGAATGCGCACCGATTATCAAACGGTGTCGGGTCTACTAGTCCCTGAGTAAAAACATTGTGTAAGTGGGGTAAGAATATCACTCCGTCGAAGAACCACTCTCCACAAAGAACAAATCCGCCACCCACAATACAGACAGATACAGGTCAGTGAACATATAAATAGGTGTGCTAGGAACCTTAATCCTAATTTCCTAATTTTCCCCTTCTATCAGTGTACACAGAACACCTCAGTACAGCAAAAAATGAATAAAGAAGCAACTATCATCAATAAATATATCCACAACTTAACTTGAAGACAACATAATACAGAACACTACTAACCTTACCAATAATGCCACTAACTCCCATACATTCCTTATACCATTCATATTACAGTATTATATCGGCCCTAATTGCACCACGTCCAGAACTACTTATCTCCCTTACACAATCTTTTTACTCGGGGACTAGTAGACCCGACACCGTTTGATAATCGGTGCGCATTCAAAACCAGTGAACAGCAAAGACGACACCGGTTTGACTTTGAATCTCTTTAACAATTCAAAATAATGAATTTAATTAATCTTAATTCTACCTCAGTTCATCTAAATGCATTTATTTATCGCTACTTTTCATTAAAAAAAAGCCTTTATATATATATATATATATATATATATATATATATATATATATATATATATATATATATA
>NC_142935.1:53691102-53716102 GCF_046866305.1 Octopus bimaculoides
AAACAAACTTCTTACACACTGCCACGCTTGTACCTACACACACACACACACACACACACACACACACACACACACACCTCTATCCGGCCATCGCCATGATTGACTGCTAGCCACTAAAGCTTTTTTTTATTCTCTCTCTCTTTATTTTCTCGTGTTCCTTTCTGTTGAAAAGCGTAGGCTCGAAACGTAAAACACTTTCTCACCTTCCCGAGTATTGGTTTCAAATTTTGGCACAAGGCCAGTAAGTTTGGGGTGGGGTAAGTCGATTACGTCGTCCCCTGTGCTCTACTGGTTTATTTTATTAATCTCGAAAGTATGAAAGGCAAAGTCGACCTCGGCAGCATTCGAACTCAGAACCTAAAGACGGACGAAATGCTGCTAAGCATTTTGCCGGCGTGCTAACGATTCTGCCACCTCGCCGCCCTTAACTTCTGGAATATTGATTTCTAGCATGGGTACAACGTCACAAGATTTTAAGGAAAGCTTATAATCAATGAAATTGACCCTACTATTCGATCTTGGCTGAATGAAAGAAAAAACTGACTTTAATATAATATGAAATCGGAATACTAATCGTGACAAAATAACGAAAGGTATTTTATGTTCGATCGTCTAGCAATTCTGCCAAGATACTGTCACTAGAAATTTCTAAAAATATTGGTTAGAAAATTAAATGGTTGCAGTCCATCCTCATCTGATGTGAAGGGATAATAAAAGATGTTACCGTATGTATTGTGATAGAAAGTGTGGAAAAATTAGTGAAGTTGGTTTGATGACAAGTCACCGGATAACGGCTATATGTGATATCAAATACCTTCCATTGACCTAAATCTCCTGTTGTTGTTGTTGTAGCTTAACCCCGAGTCAGCCCTGACCGAGCAGAACTATAATCAAAAGACCTCGCAGTTATGCCACTACTATCATCTCAAGCATTATGTATCTAAAACTGTCAGTCCATTTCCGAAAAAGGAGGGTGTAATTTGACGAAAATTGTTTGTTCTTCCTAACATATCGAAAGTCCACGTAAAAGCTCTCTCATTGAAGTTAGGGGACAGCTTTCACTGGCAAATGGGTTCTTCATATTCTAACAGAGTCGAAAATCTTTTTATGTACCGGGTTGTAATTAAAGTAATCCTGGAAAGATTTAACAAAATCTATTTGTTAGGATGCATCCCAAGTGAGTCTAAAAGCTTCAGTAGCATGCCAGTGTTAATTAAAGAAGTTATCTAAAAGAATCGGAGCCTTATCAAAAGCTAGTATTTACCAAACCACTCTAGAATGAATTTATACCGTTTAACACTATTTCGGACCATGTCTAATAATGCTTCCTACCATAAACATTGACTGAGTTACTAATTCTTTTGTTCCATTCATCTTCTTCGCCTACTATTCTTGGGAGGGTCGAGGTGGCGAGGTAGAGTTCTCAGGTACCTTCTCCATGGGGTCGCAGCAAAAGTAACTTCCATTACACTTTCCGGTTGGATTCCCGAGCATGACCAACTGTGACTATGGATATTATTCAAACATCTCGTTCTTGATCTGTCACTAGGTCCCCTGCCGATTGGCTTGACTTGAAGAAAGCCTCTTGCGATTCTTTCTTACGACGTTCTAATCGCATATCTACAGTTCCGGAGTTGTGACTCTCAATGCGAAGAATTAACGGCTCGACCGAGAGAGACTCCCTGATCTCCGAACTACGCACCCTGTCGAACAGCGTTACTCCAGAAATTCTTCGAAAACACAAAAAGTTATGTTGTACATAATTACGTGACACTGTATAAAACGGATTTAGATATTTTAAAAGAAGGATCACGAATACAAGCAGCCGAAAACTCCAGAAATCCTCGGAAGGAGGATTTCTAAATCCGTTTTATACAGTGTCACGTAATTATACAGTGTCACGTACAACATAACTTCTTGTGTTGAGATATTTTTTGTTTTAGTAAAGATGTTACTTATTTCCTTGACCAATTAAAAAATGAACCCCTCAGTTAAGTGCGGCAGTTGATGACAACCGCGCTAGTAAAAACAAAACTCACATGGATCTATATCAGAATAGACTTTATATGGAAGACCAACACTAGAGATTTGCTATACTTTTAGCAGCGTACGACAATATGAGCTTCTATAATTGTTTCCACTCAACGTTGCATTTCTGTTAGACTTGGCAAACTGTAGAGAGAGTTCTCTTTCAGTGGGCCACAATTAGCGTGTGGGCAAGTGTTTCCTACTACAGCCTCGAGCCGACCAATACCTTGTGATTAGATTTGGCTGACGGAAACTGAAAGAGGCTTGTTGTGTGTGTGTGTGTGTGTATTCCTCCCATAACCGCTTGGCAATTGGTTGGTTTACATCCCCGCTACTTAACGGTTCAGGAAAAGAAACTGCTAGAAGGGACTAACCTTAAAAATAAGTACTGGGATAGAATTGTTCGATTAAACCCCAGCATGGCCGCAGGTCAATGAATGAAACCTGTAAAAGAAACGATAAAAGCTTTATACATGGATGGGACTATATGCATACATATATGCGTATATAAATGAGTGTGTGTGTGTGTGTGTGTGTGTGTGTGTGTGTGTGCATGTGTACGTGCGTATGTGTGTCTTTGTGTCTGTGCTTGTCCTCCATCACTGCTTGACAACCGCTGTTGGTTTGTTTACGGCCCCGTAACAAAGCGGTTTGGCACAAGAGACCGATAGAGTAAGTACAAAGCTTAATAAATAAGTATGAGGTTGGGGTGCTGAAAAGTTTCTGTCCTTAGGTAAAAGAAAATAGAGGAGGATCAGTTAATTATGACTTTATTCAACATATTCCCCTCTCAGAGTCATACGCTTATTGCAGCGGTCCTTCAGTTTTTCTAAAAGAACTCGGAAGGGTGGGCCTCCAACCAGGCCTTTCGCGACACCTTTAAAGCCACGAACTTTTCAGCACCCCTCGTGTAGATAGATAGATAGATAGATAGATAGATAGATAGATAGATAGATAGATAGATAGATAGATTATATCATATTATATATATAGTATTTAGAATACACACACACACACACACACATGCAGATTACATAGAGATTGCTCACGGGCCCTGCCACTGCATCTAAGTTCGTCTGGTTATTTATAACGTATTCACCTTCCTTCTTTTTTCCTTTTTTCTTTATTTCTTTCTTTGCTTTTATCCTCTTCTATCCTTGTTACCTGAAGGATATCTTTTGGGCTTTTGCCAGCCATAATGTTCGCTTTTCCTATTGGCTGTTGATTGCGGCGGCGGCGGCGACGGTGGTGGTGATGGTGGTGGAGGGGGGGCTTTGGGGCGGCAGCGTCGGCGCTGGTGGTGACGCTGCTGGTAGTGGTGGAAGTGATGGTGGTGGCGGCTGCGGCGGTGGTGGTAGTGGTGGTGGTTATGATGAAGACGACGACGACGACGACGACGATGATGATGATGACTTATTCCCGTTTCCATCCTCGTCCACCATTTCTTTAACAAGTGTAGATCACATTTCTTTTCATGTGTTTATTTATTTATTTATCCATTATTCATTTTCTTTTGGATATGGTGGGTGGAGGGACAGACAGAGGATTTTACCTTCAGGTCGACTAAACCTTAGAATTACGTAACAAAAGAGAAGAGATGCAAAAGAAGACGGAATCTCTGCCGAAGTTGCTGCTATCTTATACACGTGCCAGCGGTTACATTGCTGGTGAACTTGCAATAGCTTGAAAAACACCTCTTTGGCAGACGTCCATGTTCTATTATTCTTCCAGAAAACACCGGCACTTTTTTGTACATAGAACCACGTGAAATCAGTAGGTTGGCAGAATCGTTTAGATCGTCTGACAAAATACTTTGCAGCGGTGTATAGTTAACATCCTTTACATTCTGAGTTCAAATTCTGCCCTGATTAGTTTCGGGTTTCATCTTTTCAAGGGACGGTGAAATGACCGAATTGTTAGGAAGACAGAGTCAAATCCCACCCAAGTCGAATTTGCCATCTATACTTTCAGGGCTCTATAAAAGTAACCACTAGTTGTTGTTTCGTCCCAGACCAACATTGAACAGAAAAACTATGATCAAAAGCGTTCCAGAACGTGACCTCTATACGATGAGTAGTTCTAATGTTCTCTAACTATAGCCTACTCTTCCTAGTTATAGGCTGCCATTCGCATCTGTTCAGCGCGGATTGTTCTCAATGAGTATTGCTGATGATTTAGGCCTGTCGGTTGCTTTGCATCATGTCACGAAATCTGTTTCTTGGCTTGTGATGGGGAAGCTTACCGAAAACTAATTCTCCACAGAAACAAACACACAAGCATACATACATACAAGCATACATACATACATACATACATACATACATGCATACATACAGAATACATACATACATGACCATGTCTAGATATGCAACTATATGTGTGAGAATGCATATAAAAAGCAAAACATACAAATCTGCACATATACATGCATGCATACATACATACATACATACATACATACATAAATTCCTGCTGTTGATGCTGAAATTTCAATGAAGGAGCCTTGAATCTAGGCTAGAAACCGGCTCTTTCTCGATTGGCAAGAAACCTTGAAATAAAACTGAACAATGACATACATACAAACAGTTAGGCAGATAAGCAGCCTGACTGACGATTATATCTATCTGTCTGTCTGTCTGTCTGTCTATCTATCTATCGCCATCTCTGTTTTCTTTGTCTTCACACACACACACACACACACATATGTACTTAGCTATCCAATATCGTACTCATTGTACGATATTGCACATACCTGTACTTCTAGCTAATGAGATAACTAGTAGCCAGGTAAATAGCTAATAGATTGCAATATAACTAATCATATAGAAAAAGGAAAGATAAAGAGAAGAAAGTAAGAGTCAGATTCGTTGATAGATAGATAGAGAGAGAGAGAGAGAGAGAGAGAGAGAGAGAGAGAGAGAAAGAGTGAAACAGTCAGACAGACAGACAGACAGACAGACAGATAGATAGATAGATAGATAGATAGATAGATAGATAGGTAGATAGATAGATAGATAGGTAGGTAGGTAGGTAGGTAGATACATTTCTTTTATTAGCCACACAGGGCTCAACGAAGATGGGACAAATACAATGTAGAGCTTTTCTTTTTGGGAGGGGGAAGGAAGGAAAAAAAAAAAAAAAAAAAAAAAAATTGGTGGTGTCGATCAAAAGGGATCGTAGGAAGGGAAAAAGGGGGAAGTTCGATCAAAAGGGATCGAAAAAAAAAGAAAAGGAAAGGCCGATCAATAGGGATCGTGTATCACACAGTAATGTTCTCGTGTAAAAAGAGGGGAGGACAGTTTAGGTTTAGCCGTGGAAGGAAAAGCCCACGGAAAAGACCACGGTAACCTTGGTCAATATTCTCATTGAAGAAACTATAACAGTAAGTGACTCTCTTTTGCCTTTTTTTTTTTTTTTTTTTTTCTTGTTCATAGGGTTATGCTCAAGATGGCTCCGTCGTTCACACGTGCCATCCTTGCTACATTCACCCATCTTTTTTTGAAGCATTCACTAGACAAGACTTCCCTTTCTACTCTCAACTTCCTCTTCAGGTGATACTTGAAGAAGTTGATGAGAGATTGCCCAGAGAGGAAAGTCTTTGTCTCTAGACCTTTCAGACGCGTCCACCATACACATTCTTTCGCCATAGCCACAAGTACGATGAAAATAGCTCTTCCTTCCCGTTTAAAGGAAGGAGGCGCGACAATATTCACGATAGACTCGGCTGATAGACCGACTCGTCCCACACGCGATAGCAGTTGTTCGACGTAAGCCCACAGCTCGGAAATGGTGGGACACTGTACGAGTGCGTGCAGAACGGTTTCGTCGCTCTGCCGGCATCTCGGACAGGTCGGCCCCGTGTTTCTCGAGCCATGCCTGTAGAGCTTATCCCGAACGGGTAGTGCTTCTCGATAGCACTGCCAGGCCAGGGATCTCTGGAAGTTGTCCATAGGTCCCGGCCCGAAGGTCGTCTTAAACAGGCGGGTCAGGTATTCCTCGTCGACGCCCAGGTTCGCCCCGAGATCGTCGTCGTACCTTCCCTCCACTAATCCACTATAGAATGCGTTAGTTGTGATGCAGTCGCTCAAGGTTGACCCGGGTTGTTGGAGTTGCCGAAGAGCAGCGCGACACTCGCGGTGCCATTCGCCCTTCCTCGGCCTCTTCTTGATCCATGACTGCAGTTCGGTCATGGAGACGAGCTGCGGGAAAGCGCGCCGCACAAACGGTGACCACACCTGTTCACCGCTGTCTACGTAGAGCCGGAGATGTCGCAGTCTCAGCGCGTGTCTGCGCATCATCAACCACGGCATGCCCAGTCCTCCTTTTAACGGGTGTTGGCAGCAAACGGATCGCCTAACCATCGGAACGCTTCCTTTCCACAAGAAGCGGAAGAGGATGCGCTCCAGTTTGGTGATGGTAGGGTCGGGACAAGGAACGACGGTCAGGCGGTAGTAGATGACGGACGCGATGTACGTGTTCGCCACCTCCGCCCGACCTTTCAGGGAAAGCTTCCTCTCGGCCCATTGCCAGGCTAGAGTGGCCACCCTTCTCGTTATCTCGTCCCAGTTCTTCTCCGTTTGGAGGTCTGGACCAAACCAGACCCCGAGCATCTCAACCGGACCGTCAGTCCAACGTCCCACGACGGAGGCGCTACTTGACGGCATGGGGTTGCTTCTCCAGGTGCCGAGCTGCAAGCCCACTGACTTATCCCGGTTGATTTTTGCTCCCGTTACCGCTTCGTAGTCTCTCAGTGTCTCGCCGACAAGCTCGATGTGCTTTTGGCTAGACACTATGACGGTGACGTCGTCCGCGTATGCCGACACGCTCGTCCCGCATCCCAACTCTCGCGGGATGCCCCTCAGCGTCGCCAGCTTCCGCAGTAGTGGCTCGAGAGTCAACACGTACAGAAGCGACGAGAGGGGGCATCCCTGACGGACCGAACGTGCAATGTCGAAGGGTCTTGATAGATGCCCATTGACGCGAACTACCGAACGGATGCCTCTGTACAAGGCAGCCATCCAGCCGCGGAAAATGGGACCGAAGCCGGCTGCTATGAGGACAGCCTCCAAGTATTGATGGTCTACCCTATCGAAAGCTTTCGATTGATCTAAATTGATCAGGGCCCCACCCATGCCAGGTTCCTTAACTACCCTCTCTATGATGTAGCGCATCAGATGGAGGTTGTCATGGATGCTCCTGCCCGGCACCGCGCACGTTTGCGCCTTGCCGATCAGTTTCTCGATGACAAGCGCCAACCGCTTGGCTAACACCTTGGCCAAAATTTTCAAGTCTGCATTGAGCAGAGTGATGGGCCTAAAGTTATCTATGACGTCCCCCTTGTTTGGATCTTTCTTCAGCAGCGTTACGGCTCCTCGACTCACAAAACCAGGAATGCTCCCGTTTTGCTGCCAGTTGCAGTACACCGCCACCAAGACGTCTCCAAACAAGTCTGGCTTACAGTTGTAAAGCTCGTAGGGCAGACCATCCAAACCCGGAGATTTGTCCCTCGAGCATCCCGCCATCGCGTCCCTCACTTCCGCCGCCGTGATGGCACCTTCGCAGCACTCCGCCTCTCTTGCCGAGAGTCGTGGCAGGCTGTGCAGGTAGGCACTGAAGTCCACCCTGCGTTCTCGCTCGCCATTCGTCCCAAACAGTCGAGCAAAGTGCCGCTGAAAGGCCTCGCACATTTTGCTTGGCTCGAGCAGTTCGCGCCCCTGTTCGTCCACCAGAGACCGAATGGTGGCTTTGTTGCCCTGTTGCGCCTCCGCCACCCGGGCCTCTCGTGCGGCTCCAACACCTTCGTTTCTTAGAGCACGCATCCTAGCCCTGACAACGCACCCTTCGTGTTTGGCGTTGAAGTGTTGGTCAAGGGCCAACCTCGCCGCCAAAACGTCGGATGCGATGCCACTTCTAATTGCCTCTTCTAGCTTCTTAACTAGTTCACCCTCTACTCTGTTTCTGTCTATGGCTAGTGCTTTGCTATACCTAACCGCTTCCGCTTTTATTGCTCTCTTGAGGGCAAACCACCATTTGTTATTGATGATGGCTCCTGTCAAAGCCCTCTTTACTAACGTGCTAATCCGGTCTCTGAAAACTGGTCTCGACGGGAAAGACGCGTTTAGTTTCCAGTAACCGGAGCCCTGCCTATGTGTCTTATCTAAGTCTAGCGTACACGTCACAAGTTTGTGATCCGTGTAGCTGACTATGTGAAATTGTGGACACCCTATGCTATCTCTATCTACTCTCCTACACAGTATTCTATCTAGATACGATCTCGACGACCCGATGCGGTTTGTCCATGTCCACATTGGCGCATTCGGGTAATCGAGTCGGTACCTGTCAGACAGTTGAAAGCGTCTGAGCAGGTCTTTGAGGCATTTGCATCCCCGTCTATTCCTATCTCTGCCCACATAGTCTAGATGCGTGTCCAAGGTAGCATTCCAATCCCCCACTAAAAGTAAAGGACGAGACGTTCCTAGGAATACTTCTAGACGTCGAAAGAAATCCGGCCTACCTGTTAAAGGTGGTGCGTATACTGATATGAGTCGAAAAGCACACCCATCGCTGCCATCGACATCCAGAACAACCAATCTACCCTCCGGGTCTATGAATACTGTCTTTACTTCGAGATCCAGACTCTTGCGAAAGAGTACCGCCGTGCCACTACCGCCCATTCTCGGCAGACAGGGAGAAAAATAAATGTTAAACTGTCTGCCAAACATGGACGATAGGGCCCGCGGATCATGGAGTCTGGTCTCGCTTATGGCTATGATTTCTAGTTTATGTGACTTTATGTCATTTAGGAGGTACCCTTGTTTCCAAGGGGACCCCAAGCCACGCGCATTTACACAACCAATCTTGAGCATCATTTTGATTTGAGTGTTAAAGTTTTATAAAGAGAGTCACTTACCGTTTGAGAGTTTTTGTGTCTCCTCCTTCGGGTTTTCTTCGAGGAGATCACTATATAGTTTTTTCGCCAGGTATTTTTGCCATTTGCCAACTGCCTTTGGAAAAATAGATTTTAGTGTGTGATGCAGGGTTGGTGTTATGTGTAGTATTTTGATGTGTTCTGGCGGTGTTGTGTATGGGTGGTTGCTGGTTTTTATGTCTTCGTTTGTTATGTTTGTTTTTGTGTTGATGTATTCCATCAACTCTGAGTTTTTTGTGTTGATGGCAGTGAGCATTGTGTGTGTACTTGCTTTTGGGGTTTTGTTGCTTGTGTTGTAGTTGTGTGTGCTTGTGTTGGTGTCTGGAGTGTTTTCGGGAGTTGTGTATCTCCCTGCTTTGTTTGTGTTTGCTTTTCTTTTCTTGCTCCTCTTCCTCCTTCCTTTCTGGGCTATTTGCCATTCCTCATTACTTTCATCTTCCGACGAAGGTTCTGAGGAATCGGAAGGGGGTAGGGGCAAATTGTGAGCGTCTGTGTGTGCTTGTGTGAGTGGTTGTGTTGCTGTTTTTGTTGGTGCTGATGGCTTGTTATTTGTGTGAGGTGTGTGTGATGTGGGGGAGGGGGAAACAGTCTTGGAATTTTCTTTCTTTTCCCCTGCTTCCTCACTTGTTGTTTTTGCAGATGCTGTTGTCTTCTCAGTTGCCAGTGTTGCTTGTGTTTCTCTTGTTTTGATTGTTGATGGTGGTGTTGGTAGTAGGGTTTTTTTTCCGGGTTTTGGTGGTTGCCCTTGTTGCTTTTTTTGGTTGGCGGCGGTTGGGCAACTGTCCTTGAGGTGTGCCTCGCTGCCGCATACATAACAACGTGGCCGCCTTCCTTCCACCACTACATATAACTTGTGGTCCTTTGCCAGTTGGATGTGTGTGGGGATCTTTTGGCACTCCTCTTCAGTGATGTGGAGGAGGACTTCGACTTTTTTTCCCCCTTCCCAGTTTTTCTCCTCTGCAGTAGCAATTTCTAATATATTTGCCTCCTCCATTTCGAGGCATATAGAACCTACTATCCACTGTGTTTCCACTTGTGAAGGGACATTCTTTACTGTCACCTTCGTCACTCTCTGTCCAAGATAACTCGGTATCATCACCAAGTCATCTGTGTGGAGAGAGAGTGTTGAAAATTCCTTCGCTAACTGTTCGCTCTTAAAGCGTACTAGGACCGTGGCAAATTTTCGTCCCCAAGTAACATGACTTTGAAAGGGCCATATCGGTTTGAGACAAATCTCAATTTTTTGGGTGGAGAAATTCTCCGGTCGCTTCGTTTTCTTGTTGATAAGTCTGTATGATATGTGCTTCTTGTTTGTATTTTCAATAATTGCTTTTGGTATGTGTATTTGTACAGTGTCACCTTCTTTCGTGAGAAGGGATTTTGTGTCATTGATTTGTTTTTGGGTGAATGTTAATATTGTTCTTTTTTCTTTCGTTGCATCGGCAAAATTTGTTTTTGTGATGCTGGCAGATATGTTGTTTGTGGCGTTTGTGGTGTTGTTTATCTTGTTCGTCTTGTAGTTGTTGATGGTGGTATTGACAGTGGTGTTGGTACTGCCAGGTTCAAAGGTGGTGGTAGTGGCGGCAGAGTTTGTCGAAGTAGTGGTGGTGTTGGTGTTGAAGGTCGGTGTCCTGTTGTTGTTGCTGTTGTTATTGTCACTGGTAGTAGCAGTGGTGAGGACAGTGGTCGTGTTAGCAAGGACATTTGTGTCGTTGTTGTTGTTGCTGTTGTTGTTGTTATCTTTGTCGTTGTTGTTGTTGTTGTCACTGGTGACGGTGGCAGGCAAGACTGCTGTAGCAGCAGAGTTTGTACACGTGATGGTGGTAGTGGTGGTGGTTGAGGCAGCAGCAGTTGACTCAGAATCATTGCTCTTCTTCATCACTTGTCTGCGTTCATGCGGAACGGCATTAAGTGTTTTCGCCTCTGGCATTAGGAGCGGGAAGTCGGCCTCGTTGAAAACCTTAGCCATATTCGTTTTAAAGAATATGGCTAGGAACGAGGAAGATATGTTTGAATTTTTGGAAATAAGGCTCTAAATAGAGCTATTTCCGATTTGAAAAATATATGTTCACGAAGTATTTTGTGTTATACACAACTTATACAAAATTTTAAAACAAAATAGGTCTTTTAAGAGGTGAAAAATGCAACTTACATGGGAGCCGATGTGTCTACCGTCCGTCCATGATGATAGATAGATAGATAGATAGATAGATAGATAGATAGATAAATAGATAAAGATAGATAGATAGATAGATAGATAGATAGATAGTCAAACATACATACATACATACATACATACATACATACATACATACATGCATACATACATACATACAAAAATACAATAGGAAGCTATGTTTTCTTTTCTGATAAAATTTTATTCAAAATTTTGCTTTTTAATGATTGAAATTTTTTTTAGAATAATAACAACGTATTTGAAAAAATTTGCCGAACGAGAAATACTGTTAACATTACACTTGATAAACTGCGTGACGCTAAGTACAGTTCCCACTAGAGTTGAATTGCATAAGTTTATAAATATATGGTTGCTTTTCTGTGTCAGCAAAAAGACGCGAAAATATCAAAGATTATACTTTTAGAGAAGCTGTACCGAATATTGGTGAACAACACTTATCAGGCTGTAAATGGAAGACAGCCCGACACAGTGTTATGCAGTACGCTACGAATTTTAACTGTCTCTTTTCATTTTCTAATGTTTCGATAGTACCAACATGGCAGATTTTAGTTTGCCAATAGTAACGACTCATAAATGGCCAGTTTCTTCAACGTGACCCGGTATTTTCAGGGTTTGGAAAAAGCTGGAAGCCTCTAGCGATGGTCAAGGGAAAGAAGATTTTCAGTGGTCAGAGACGTCTTCAGGATGGTCAATTTTCTCTAGGTCTTGGTCATTATCAACGATAACTCCAGCGGGTCGATGAGAACTATCGCCGCGCAAGTCAAAGGAGCGGAGTCCACTATCGGAAGTGTGGTGCATGTTCGCACAAATCCACCGAGATGAGGATTTTGTGTCTGACAAAATCAATGAGAATTGTGATGGTGGAGGCCTGAATATCATGTGATGTGACTTTTTAGTTTCCGTGATTCGAAACCCTTGCATTGTACTCCTGCGTCTGGAATGTCGTTGAGAGTGGGGTGGTTCTACGATTCCAAAACTCATAGGGGTACTGACATGGTGGGCGTGGTGAGTGGAGTGGTTTAGTGGAGCCCAACTAATCTTGACATGCTAATCTTCAGTTGCCACATCAAAGGCATCATTAAGGTAATGATGACAAATGAAGAAACGAGTGACTTACCACCGACTTTTCAGCTCAAGGGAGTGTTGCTTATCGTGTCTAACCTCTTTTCACATCCGCAGCCTCACAGACCTTAGCGTATCTCTACTTCCAAAAACACATTTTCTATTGCTGGGCTGAGAGCAGTTTTGTTGAATAACGAGCTTCTTTGGTGTTTCTTTTGAATATGTGAATCATTGTTGTGGAGCTGTTTTTTTTTCTGCTTAGTGTATTTGTTTTTCTTGTGTAACATCTTGCTCTCGGTAAGGCGGCGAGCTGGTAGAAGCGTTAGCACGCCAAGTAAAATGCTTAGTAGTATTTCGTCCGTCTTCATGTTCTGAGTTCAAATTCCGACGAGGTCGACTTTGCCTTTCATCCTTTCGGGGTCAGTAAGATAAGTACCAGTTTCAACAATGGGATCGATATAATCGACTTAATCCCTCCCTGAAATTGCGAGCCAAAATTTGAAACCAATATTTTGTTCTCGGTTGCTTGGTGTACCCTGTATTCTGAGTTCGATTTTAAAGAAATTATTCGTCATATACACCCTTGTATTGAAATAATATCGCATTCCCACAAATAATAAAGTTCTTATTTCTTAATCAGACCAACTGGTTGCTCTTTCAATTATTCAAGCTTGTTTCACCTGAAGACGATTCCACGGAAGTATCAGAAGTTTTTGAAACTTATTAGTTGTTGCAGAACTGAAATTAGTTGTTTAAAAAAGAAAACAATTAAACTTCTGCCGTAGTTGTTTTCAATATTTTGTCTTATTTAAAAAATAAAAATAAATATAAAGTTTGACATGACGAAGAATTTTATTTTATTTCATTTCATTTCATTTTATTTACTATTATTATTGTTGTTGTTGTTGCTGCTGCTGCTGTTGTTGTTGTTGTTGTTGTTGTTGTTGTTGTTTGGCTATCAAGTCACCAACGTTAAAAAAATTAGATGCTAAATAGATTAACGAACTTATTGAAGATTATTCAAATCGCTTCATAATTCTGAGTCTCAATATTTGGAAGAAATATTCGACTTTGACAGAAATTCAACACCTTTTTTAGACAATTCCTTACTAAAACACTAACATGTTTGCTGGAGTATTTTGGAGTTTTAGAACTAAATGAGAAATTACATTTAAATATGGTTGAATTTTTTAATGAAAGAACAGTAATTAAAACAACTATGAAACGATCCAAAATTTTTCACTTTTTACAAAAACCCAACAACAATTCGGGCAGTGAATTGAGTGTCGTCAGAGCATCGGTTAGAAGGTCTCAATGTATTTGTTTCTGACACTCAGTGCTTTGAGTTCCAATATCACCGACCTTAATTTTTGCCTTTCATCCTTTCAAGATTGGTAAAAAAAAAAAGAAGTACCAATCCAGGATGGAGGCTCGGCGAAACTGTAAGAACGTCGAACTGACTGCCTTGTGTTCTGAGCTCAAACCCGACGTTGCCTACTTGGTGGGCAGGTTTAATTCGTCATCTAATTTAACATCATCATCCGACACTTTGGTTGCCTTCATCAAAGTGCACTGTGCCCAGTCTCCGATTGGTGGATACCTGCTTGCCTCCCTCCTTCCCTTTCTTTCTCACCTTCTCTCACTAGTCTCGGAAGCCCTATAAAGGGTCGTGGGCATTGCCTCCCCCCCCCCCGAGAAAAAGATAAAGAAGCAAATGTCATCTTTTACTTGTTTCAGTCATTAGACCGTGGTCATGCTGGGGCACCGCCTTAAAGAATTTTAGTCGAATGAATCTCTCCCAGTACTTATTTAAAAAAAACTTGGTACTTATTCTATCGAATCTCTTATTCCGAACCGCTAAATTGCGAGGAGGTAAACACTCTAACACCGGCTGCCAAGCAGTGGTGGAGGGGTGCGAATACAGACTCAACAACACATACAGATATATACGACGGACTTCTTTCAGTTTCCGTATACCAAATCCACTTGCAAGGTTTTGATCCCACACAGTGGGATTGAACTCCGAACGATGTGGTTGTGAAGTAGACTTCTTACCATACAGCCACGCCTGCGGCATGGTATGGTATATGTATTTTAAAATGCTTTCATATTATTAAATAAGCTTTGAAAATCATATGCCTTGCACTTTACTACTTGTATGTGTGTGTGTGTGTGTGTGTGTGTGTGTGTGTGTGTGTGTGTGTGTGTGTGTAGTGAGTTTTTTGAAGGCGTTGCCTCAGTATAGCTGCTTGGCATTGACTGAAACGAGTAGACGCGTAAAAGAATAAAAGGCTAACTTCAGCATACTGTAAACGGTGTTTGAATGTAATCAATTCTAAACGGGGTGGGGGGAATGAAAGAAACAGATGTTCATTTGAACTAATGAAGTGTGAGCTTTAAGATATATTTCAACGTAAGAAAAAATTGTTGAAATTTTTTTCAGAAAATAATAAATAAATAAATGATATCCTTTTGCTGAAATACGCAAAAAGTCAGGCGAACATAGTTTAAAAACAAAAATTAAAACTACTCAGACCTTATAAATTAAACGTATTACTGACATATTCAATAAAGAAATGGCAAGAATATGGAAATAAATACTTGTTTCAGCACTGTTTACAACAACAACATCGACTTATCCTAAGATTCCAGGAATAACATAGACAATTTAAATTAAGAGGGAAAGATTATACATGTAAAGTCGTAGAAGCGCTTCTATCACCTTCCCTTAGGCGCCGTATCACCTTCCTTTAGGAATGTGGCAATTTTGGGTTGTGATGTCTGTTGCTTGTTGACCTTAACTCACTGCTGACTCGTTCACTTGGCAATTTCCATACGGACTTTATAGTACCTCTACTTGTATCAGCCTTCTTCCAACGCGCTAGGACATCCGGCCAGAATATGTTTCAGAGTACAAAATCATGTTTGACACTGCTTGTAAGAAAGGTTTTTGTTTTCCGTAAATTTTAAGGCTATTTGGGAATTAACAAGAGGTTAGCTACAGCTTTTCTTAGTCAGTATTCAAAAGTTCTCTTCAGTGTAGTGGTTGCTCTAATGTTTGGTCCCACTATATCCCACTGTCCCTGGCAGGCAAACTCCATGACTTTTACGTAGCGATCTTCTCTTGTTCAGGCTGTCCGTACTATGAGCCTTCTCTTGCCCCTGACATTGGCATTGCTTCACCTCTCGATGTAGTGGTTGCCAAATTCTAACTATCCACCACAGACCACGCCAACAATTTCCTAGTGTTTCCCGTATGTTCCAACTTCTTTCCGAGGGATTCCACTTCCTGCCTTTCCTTGGTTCATCTTCGTTTGTCTGATTCTCTCATGCCTCTGAGAAATGTAATGTGTGTGAGTGTATATTCTTCTATTTGTTTCAGTCATTGTACAGCCATGTGTTGTACAATCACAGCTTTGAGGGATTTGATCAATCAAAACCTCTCCAGTATTAATATGTTTTTAAAATCTGGTACTTATTCTATCGTTCTTTTCATCGTAACTGTTAAGTTACTTGAACTTCAAATCACCAAGATTGACAGCTGCCCAGAAATATCATCAAAGTACTACCTCCCTTTGCGATACGACATTGCAAGAAAAATGTCAGTTCTGGAAGAAATGTAGAGAATACTATGTTATTGAATTCATACACAAACATCAACACAAGGAATATTGGTGGAACATTCTCGTCCAAACATTTCTAAGAAGAGTAAACCTAAAAGGCTGGATATTGTTTGGAACAGGCAAAAACGTTTACACTGTAATAGGAGATAGATGCTCTGTTGATGAGAACGTCGTTTCGAAAATCAAAGACAAAGAGATTAACTACGAAGAACTACTTCTGAACCAAAGTTATATCGACTAATAAATTTCATTTCCCTCCCCAAATTATCCCATGTACATCACGAATAGTTCCGCAGAAAGGATTGCAGTTTAACTATCCAGGAGTAGATTATCAATATAGATATAAGGCAGGGGATTGTCGAATTAATTAATAAATTAATAATTAATAATTTTGCCAAGTAGTTCAGTATGCAAAAAACCTTTATCGGTAAAACATTTATAATTATAAACATAATATAGGGACAATTCGTGACGCTCATGGGGGTAATTTGGGGAGGGATACGGAATTTACTAGTCGATATAAATTTGGAGATGCTGATTTTTCTTATGTGATATTTGATGTCGCATGGTCAAATGTACATGGGTTTATTAGAATTTTCAGATTTATCATTTAGAATATCATGCTGAAGAGTGAAATGAAATTTTATAAATTTCTAATCACGAAACATCGTACATGATTAACTAACGGCAGGTTTGTTTTTTTAAATTTTTCCTCTTTTATTCTATGTGAGCCATGAATATCGCTATCCGTTGGAGACTTAATTGTAGTTAGAATTAGTAGTTTTAACTGCTATTTCTAAATTTTCAGTATGTTGATGAAGCAACTTTTGCTGATCCCTATATTATGTTTATAATTATAAATGTTTTACCGATGAAAGTATTTTGCATACTGAAATACTTAGCAAAATTGTTAATTGTTAATTTATTAATTAATTGACAATCCCCTGCCCTATGTATATATATATATATATATATATATATATATATATATATATATATATATATATATATATATATATATATATATATATATATATATATATATTTATATATATATACATGCATATATATATACATATACATATATATATATATATATATATATTTATATATATATATATACATATATATATACCTTTATATATACATACATACATATATATATATACGTATATATTCACAAATATATATATATATATATATATATATATATATATATATATATATATATATATATATATATATATATATATATATACACATATATATATATTTATATATGTGCATGTATATATACATATACATCTATATATTTACATAAACATACATCTCTCTCTCTCTCTCTTCATATATATATATATATATATATGAAGAGAGAGAGAGAGAGAGAGAGAGAGAGAGATGTATGTATATGTAAATATATAGATGTATATGTATATATACATGCACATATATAAATATATATATATGTATATATATATATATATATATATATATATATATTTGTGTATATATATGTATATATATATATGTATGTATGTATATATAAAGGTATATATATATATGTATATATATATATATATATAAATATATATATATATATATATATATATATATATATATATATATATATATATATATATATATATGTATATGTATATATATATGTATGTATATATATATATATATATATATATATATATATATATATATATATATATATATATACATAGGGCAGGGGATTGTCAATTAATTTATTTACATATACATACATCTCTCTCTCTCTCTTCATATATATATATATATATATATATATATATATATATATATATATATATATATATATATATATATATATATGAAGAGAGAGAGAGAGCGAGAGAGAGATGTATGTATATGTAAATATATAGATGTATATGTATATATACATGCACATATATAAATATATATATGTATATATATATATATATATATATATATATATATATATATATATACGGCATGGTCACATGCTTCCGGTCAATAATCCTTTTCTTCCTTGGCTATCGCCGAGCAAACACGCGAACTACTTCGTCCCTACTTTCAAGTTCGTGCCTCACAGTGTTCATACACACATAATTTTTCTCGTCTGGCCGTAAAGCCTTTTCTGTTTGTTTTCCTGTCTTGTTTTTTGTCCGCCACTACATTCCTCCATGGCAAGATTTAATTTGTGTTTACAAATTTAATTTGCGGTCCATGGGAAGAGCCGTTTTAACGATGCGTCCTGCCCAGCTCTTCGAAACGCCGGTGTTAAAACGGGGGTAGCTGATGAAGAAGAATGTTCTCTATGTGGCTTGTGTATTTTCTCGTCTACGTTTTGTTTGCAATGTCCTGTACCCAGATATGCACCTATACATACAGGTGGATGTCGGTATGCACATACCTGTACGTATATATGCATATACTCATTTACTATTTGTTTTTACATGATTGAACGCAGCGTCACCAATTTGTAAGTAGTTTTCGTAACTTTATATTTTCCGACGCTACTCTATCTCTTTCTCTTTCTCTTCCTCTATCATTTTCCCCCCTATCGTTCTTCCTCTTTACTACTACGTATCTCGCTTTACCCCTCTCGTTCTTCCTCTGTTACTACTACGTATCTCTTTTTCCCCCTCGTACTTCCTCTCTTTCTCTTATCCTCTCTTTCTCTTATCCTCTCTTTCTCTTATCCTCTCTTTCTCTTTTCCTCTCGTTGCTCACCTATTCTTCTACTTCCTCCCGTTGTTTCTCCCTCTACCACTCTCTCTCTCTTCCCCTTACACCGACATGGTCACATGCTTCCGGTCATTAATCCTTTTCTTCCTTGGCTATCGCCGAGCAAACACGCGAACTACTTCGTCCCTACTTTCAAGTTCGTGCCTCACAGCGTTCATACACACATAATTTTTCTCGTCTGGCCGTAAAGCCTTTTCTGTTTGTTTTCCTGTCTTGTTTTTTGTCCGCCACTACATTTCTCTATGGCAAGATTTAATTTGTGTATAGAAATTTAATTTGCGGTCCATGGGAAGAGCCGTTTTAACGATGCGTCCTGCCCAGCTCTTCGAAACGCCGGTGTTAAAACGGGGGTAGCTGATGAAGAAGAATGTTCTCTTTGTGGCTTGTGTGTTTTCTCGTCTACGTTTTGTTTGCAATGTCCTGTGCCCAGATATGCACCTATACATACAGGTGGATGTCGGTATGCACATACCTGTACGTATATATGCATATACTCATTTACTATTTGTTTATATATATATATATATATATATATATATATATATATATATATATATATATTTATATATATATTTGTGTGAATATGTATGTATGTATATATATGTATGTATAAATGTATATATATATGTATGTATATATTGTATATATATATACACGCACATATATATGTATATATATGTATATATATATACATATACATATATAAGGTTGAGGAGGGTATTGGATTTAACCAAAACCCGGAGGATACAGGTAATACCGAGTAAGTGCTGTATACCGATTAGTTAGCCCCAGTCGTTGTATGAACAGGATTGGGTATTATAAGTCGTGTATTAGCGTGTGTATATGTAAATATATAAATACAAAAAGATAAAGAGAGCAAACGTAAGGTTGAAGAATTTTATGGATAGAGTCTTACAGCTGTTTCTGGGAAGATCCAGTACTTCTTTTCATCGGAGACAGAAAAAAAATAAAGTAATCTATTATTATATCCATAGGCGGATATTTTTAGTATGAAGTGGTAAAGAGTGTGATGTGCTGAAAAAAGAGAGAACAGTACTTGAAGTGTAGTTTCATTCCAGTGGTAAATATCCGTGCAGAAATTCGTGCAAAGTAATATTTACCACTGGAATGAAGCTACACTTCAAGTACTGTTCTCTCTTTTTTCAGCACATCACACTCTTTACCACTTCATACTAAAAATATCCGCCTATGTATATAATAATAGATTACTTTATTTTTTTTCTGTCTCCGATGAAGGGAAGTAATGGATATTCCCAGAAACAGCTGTAAGACTCTATCCATAAAATTCTTCAACCTTACCTTTGCTCTCTTTATCCTTTTGTTTTTATATATTTACATATATATATATATATATATATATATATATATATATATATATATATATATATATATATATATATGTATATATATATATATATATATATATATATATATATATATATATATATATATATATATATATATATATATATATATATAGAGAGAGAGAGAGAGAGAGAGAGAGAGAGAGATTTTATATATCTATATGTCCATGTGAAGGCGCGTGGCTTAGTGGTTTGGGCATTCGGCTCACGATCGTAATGTCGTGGGTTCAATTCCCGGTGACGCGTTGTGTCCTTGACCAAGACCCTTTATTTCACGTTCCTCCAGTTCACTCAGCTGGCAAAAATGAGTAGTACCTGTATTTCAAAGGACTAGCCTTGTTACACTCTGTGTCACGCTGAATCTCATTGAGAACTATGTTAAGAGCACCACAAAATCCCTAGTGCGTACTATATACGAGGTTAAAAATGAAAAATATTTTCTAAGCAAAATTTTCTATGTGATAAATATGTAAAGGCAATTTACTTAATATTTATTCTTCAATGACGTTATTACTGTTATTTCTTTATTTTTTGCAAACAAGTGCACAAAAAAGCTAGACGTTTGCATTATGTTATATATACAATAATAATAAAGGACGTTACCGTATATATGTTTACAAACCAAGGACGTTATATAGACCTCCTTGACTCAAGTTAGAGAAGGGGTGCGTATTATACACAAGATTTAGGTGTTTCAGAGGTACAGCCCCCTAAAAATCCGCTGCGTATTATACTCAAGGGCGGACTATACTCGAGGATTTAGGGCGACTCTATCTATCTATCTATCTATCTATCTATCTATCTATCTATCTATCTATCTATGTTTCTTCTTACCTATCTCCCCCTCTCGCTCTGCTTCCTTTTGTTGTCCTTGCTTCTCCCCTTCACAGCTATACATATCTCTCTCTTACTCTTCCTCCCTGTCTCTCGTCGCTCACCTTTGTTCCACTTCCTCCCTTTTCCTCTCTCTACCACTCCTCGTCTTGGTTTTTGTTTGCTACTTTGGAACACTCCGCTTAGCAGGCTAATCCACTAAGCGGGAAGAGCTATTCTAAGAGCGCGTTCTGCCTCATCTTCGAAACGCCTAGTTTAGAATAGAGGCAACTGATGAAGGGAAAGTTCCATAAGTGGCTCGTCTGTTTGCCTATGTGTTCATTCTGTTGTCTGTAAAAAAAGTCCGTTTTTTTTGCTTTATGTTCCCGTTCCTTTTTTGACGTCCTGTACCCGGATATGCATCTATATATACATGTAGATGTAGGTATGTACATATATGTATATATATATGCATATGCTCATATATCATTATTATTATTATTATTATTATTATTATTTTATGCTTGACTTTTGTTTTGCATTTGTACAAGTTGGATCCAAGTCTCACCCAGAGACCTCAAGAGACAACAAATTAGAAGTTCATGTAGGTGTTATGCCTAGGGTACCATATATTTGGATTTGTACAGTTTTGTTCAAGTGAATGTTTAAGAAACCATAAGAAAATTATGTGTTTGCTTTAAAATTTGAGATCACATAGACAGTATTTTACGTAGGATATGGGCAGTTCCCATGAGCACTATCTTTTGAACTTCAGCCATTTTGGGGTTTCATGGTATCTGAGCTAGGTAGTAATCAGCCCGTTTCGCTGTCATTCCCAGGGCACCTATGACAATAGGTATTGTTTTCGTCTTCAGATTCCACATTTTGCTAATTTCTATTTCAAGATCTTTATATTTGCTCAGTTTTTGGTAGGTCTTGACAGATACGTTTATATCAATTGGGACAGTCATATCAATGAGGAGGCATGATTTTTGTCTGAAGTCTTTCAGTATGATGTCTGGCCTATTTGCGTCTATCTTTCTGTCAGTTTGAATGGTGAAGTTCCAGAGGAGTGCAATGTGATCATTTTCAAGTACTGGGGGTGGTTTGTGTTCCCACCAGTTTTTATCATGGGGCAAGTCCAGGTTTTTGCATATTACCCAGTGAATATATTGTGCAGCTCTTATTATTATTATTATTATTATTATTATTATTATTATTATTATTATTATTATTATTATTATTATTATATACACATATATGAGGTTGCACACCGATATATATACAAGTCTGCTGAGAAATAAACTAACAGACTAATCTTCAGAACGATTCACGGTGTTATACACGCGCACACACACACACACGCACGCACACACACACACACACACACACACACACACACACACACATACACACACACACACACTGAAAAAGAGGGAGCGATAGGTACACAGACAGACATTCAAACAATCAGACAGACGGGCATTCAAACATTCCGACAGACAGACATTCAAACATTCAGACAGACAGACAGACAAACAGACAGACAGACAGACAAACAGACAGACAGGCAGACAGACAAACAGACAAGCAGACAGGCAGACAGAGAGACCGAACAATGACACTGTGAGAGCATAAAATCCTGTTTAGTTTTCTAAAGTACAGTGTAGTACAATGTGTCAATGACCGGATCGCAGATGTATAACGAATTATTTGATACGCTTCATAAAAGCAGCCTATTTAAGAAATAAACAAGTGAATATGAATGTTTTTGCTTGTTTGTTTTTGTGTTTATATATAATTTCTGTTATTATTTTATGCTTTTATAAGGTGACGAGCTGGCGGAATCATTAGCACGCCGGACGAAATGATGCAAATTGTCCCTTTCATCCTTTCTGGGTCGATGAAATTACTGTTAGTTTTATACTGGGGTCGGTGTAATCGACAAGCCCCATTTCGCTAAATTTCAAGCCTTGCTCCTATACTACAAACGATTATTTATTACTTTTGGTAAGACGTCTGCGACCTTCCTGGAGTAACGTCTAATGCATTTTCTACTGTCGTTAACTTTTGGTGAATAAATGAGCTTGATATTGATGGCAGTACTCTCGGTGGTTACTTGAATTTCGGAGAATAATCTCCATGTGCTTCTTTAATGCATGCACATATATATGTATGCATGCATGCATACATACATACATATATATATATATATACGTATATAACTGATTCTGTCATACATTGGTTATCAAGCGGGCAAGACTTTGGTTCAAGACAATTACAGCCAGCTTCACTCTTCTGGCATTTGCTTCGTGTGATAATGTTTTTCATATTAGGACAGCAACAATATGAAAGCTTCACCGAATTCATATTGAACAATTTCCTGGATTTATGGTCACTCGGGAAGTGCTTATCTAAAAGTGCGTGGAATGTCTTGCCAATGTTTGTTTTAACGTTCAGGGCAAAAGGAGGGACAAACCAAATAATCTTTCTAGACCTATTCCTACGCTTTGCTTTATCACTATTGGTGTTTAGACTATCATTACAGGGGGAGGGTGGTTGTAAACTAATTTTTCTCTAAATCCGCTATTAGCTAAAGCTTTATTATAATATGGTGCGACCTTATCAAAAATTTCCTCAGAAGACGTGAGAGTTGACACTTTTTTGCTAATATTCTCTAAAGCTAATTCGAAGACTACAGATCCAATTCATCACTAGCACTGTAAAAATCTGTAAAACTTTCCAGAAGTTTATCATTTAAATATATATGAGAATGTCTAGATATGCAACCATATGCATGAGAATGTCTAGATATGCAACCATATGCATGAGAATACATACATAAAGCAAAACTTATAAATCTGCACACATACATACATACATACAAAAATACCCTGTTATTGATGTTGAAATTCCAAAGAAGGAGCTTTGAATCTAGGTTAGAAACCGTCTTTTTCTCTATTGGCAAGAAATCTTGAAATAAAACTGAACAATAACATACACACATGTATACATATAAATGTATGTCTGAATATATATATATATATATATATATGTGCGTGAGTGTTTGGGTCTGTGTATGAATCAGTGTATTTGTGTGTGTGTGTGTAAAAGGGTAAAGGTCCCTTACGATAATGAATGGCCATGGGACGCACCTAGAAAGTTCCTCTCCGAGGCACAAGTGCGGGCAGGGTTGTTTATAGAAGACCAGTAGTTGCCCATGCATTCCAGTCACCCTTCTCCACACCGGCGATGTTATCCAAGGGAAAGGCAAAGGTTAACACATCTTGGCTCCAGTGGCGTTGCAACTCATTGCAACAGCTGAATGAACTGGAACAACGTGAAATAAAGTGTCTTGCTCAAGAACACAGCACACAGCCCGGTAGAATTGAACTCACTACCTAATGACTGTGAGCCCGATGCTCTAACCACAGAGCCATATATAGGATGCAAAAAATTATAAAATTATAACGAAGAGTGTATTAGGTTTAGGCCTAGGAAAAAAAAACAAAAGGAAATGTATTTTACGTTTCCGATTCCTTTATTGCCCACAAGGGGCTAAACATAGAGGGGACAAACAATGACACAAAGATACACACACACACACACACACACACACACACACACACACACACACACACACACACGCACATATATATACACACACACATATATATATATATATATATATATATAAATATACGACGGGCTTCTTTCGGCTTCCGTCAACAAAATCCACTCACAAGGCTTTGGTCGACCTGAGGCTATAGTAGAAGAGACTTGCCCAAGTTGTCACGCAGTGAGACTGAACTCGGAACCATGTGGTTGGGAAGCAAGCTTCTTACCACACAGTCACGCCTGGCATTCCGTCAGTTACGAAAACGAGTGTCCCAGTTAATCCGATCAACGGAACAGCCTCCTCGTGAAATTAACGTGCAAATGACTGAGTACACCATAGACATGCGTACACAAAATGTGACAAGGCTGACACTTTGAAATACAGGAACTACTAATTTTTGCCAGGTGAGTTGAAACCACATCAAATAAAGTGTGTTGCCCAAGGACACAACACAGTGCCGGGTATCGAACTCACGATCTTACGATCGTGAGTCGAATGCTCTAACCACTAAGCCACGTGTCTGTAAGTGTGCGCGCGAGAGCTTCTGTGTGTGTGTGTGTGTGTGTGTGTGTGCGTGTGTGTGTGTGC
>NC_142935.1:53721102-53756102 GCF_046866305.1 Octopus bimaculoides
ATATATATATATATATATATATATATATATATACATATATACATATATCTTTTTTTTTATCGTTCCAATAATTCTTTTATTCTTTTACTTGTTTCAGTCATTTGAAGAAGAAGAAGAAGAAGAAGAAGAAGAAGAAGAAGAAGAAGAAGAAGAAGAAGAAGAAGAAGAAGAAGAAGAAAAAGAAGAAGAAGAAGAAGAAGAAGAAGAAGAAGAAGAAGAAGAAGAAGAAGAAGAAGAAGAAGAAGAATGCGGGAGTGGTATGACAGTAGCAGCATGTTGATGGAATCCACTTAAATGGTCAAGTGACCTAAAAGTGATATGGATGATAGTAGTGATTGAAATCGTTCTGAATAAATTCTTGAGGTGACTGTTTTGAATATATCGTTTTTAATATTTGCGTGGATGTTATTCTAAGGCTCTGGTGACATTGTCATTTGTTGTGGATACATTCAAAAGGGGTTGGTATTTTGTGATAAAGAATGAGTCTTTACTAATACGCTGACTACAGGATAGAAGGGAAGGATTCTGAAATTTGCGTGTTTGTTATTTGGCGCAAATGTCAATGTGTTCGCTGAATGCTTTTTTTTCTGTTTTTCGGAATTTTGATCTGGGATCTGTGCAGAGCCATCCTTTGACGTAGACTGTTTTTTATTTGGTCTATGTGTTGCTCTCAACACCCAGAGCAGGTTAATACATATATGTCAAAGACTTTCTCTATTCCCGAGCGTTAAACTAATACATCCATTTGTTGTTTACACCACCTGTCTTCGTCTGTTGTTTTTTTCGTAAATTCTCCCATATATATATATATATGTGAATAAGAACCCTTATCGGAATTTATATATCAAGGACAAGAAACCTCCTTACACATTCTACACAGTACATTCTACACAGTACATTCCTTGGATAATGGAACTGGAACTATAACATCCATCATATGTTTTCATTTTTATTCTAATACTTCTCTTTATATTTCCTATACCTCTGCCTTTCCAAAATAACTTCTTATATTGAACTCTACTATTTCCTTCTATTTAACTTTCTCATATCATCTCTGATGATGGAATATCCTTTATATCTCTGAAATAGCCCTAAGTCTACCTTTCTCTTTATAAATGTCCAAGAAATTCCACACTGCCTTGGCTTTGTTGTACCATTCTGTTTAACACACACACACGAACGCACACATATAGTTGCTATTATGCAAAAATGTCGTAAATCTAAAATTGGACATACGACAGTTTAACAAAATTGTCGTAAATCCAAATTGAACATACGACAGTTTAACATAATAGCAACGGCATATATGTAGAAGAATATGAGGGGTTTAGTTCTTTGGTGATCTAAACGAATAGATACGCTGTGGAGGTTCTATAAATAGTCATCCGTTAAGTTCCAAGTTCACAGCTGAGGCTCGGACTAGGAATCCGTAGTAGGCTTCCGAGTTAGCAGGTATATAATTCACCTTAATTAATTAACTAATTACCTCAGATTCACCTTACCCTATTTAAATATTCTATATGACCTGAAATACTCGTCCTGCCTTCGTTTTTGTTGCCCTTTTCCCTCTAATCTCTCTCTATATGTGTGTGTGTGTGTGTGTGTGTGTGTGTGTGTGTGTGTGTGTGTAAATGTGGTTTTGGTCGTTTTGACTGCTTCTTCTAGCGTGTAAAACTACCTGTCAAAGGTAGTTTCTCCTGTGTTTAAATGTACACTATTTTACATATATATATATATATATATTTCCAAAGTTACAAATTTATACATTTAAAAAGGGAGATTCAACACCGGAGTTTTATATCCATTTTCTTCATTCAATGTAAACATTTCTGTGTTTGACTATATTTAACTATTAATAAGTTAAATATATTAATCGTCTCACACGTGTTTAACGGAAAATGGTATAGTTTTTTAAAAATTGATTTGTTCGATCGATTCATTATGTTTCTTTTGGTTTTTTGTTCTAATGAAAATCATTCCTGATGACGTGTGAGACGATTAATATATTTAACTTATTAATGGTTAAATATAGTTTACATTGAATGAAGAAAATGGATATAAAACTCCGATGTTGAATCTCCTTTTTTAAATGTACAAATTTGAAACTTTGGAAATATAAACAATGAGAACGATCCTTAAGGAATCTAATCAATGATTCTTTAAGGTGAAATCATATGCTATATTGGTAACGATTACAGAGTTTACTTTGAAAAATTATACATCTATATATATAAAAATGAGAATGTGTGTGTGTCTGTCTGTCTGTCTGTGTCTGTGTGTGTATCCCTAAAACTCGAGAACTACGCAACCAATTTCATTCAAATTTTACAGATGCCTTACTTAGGGTTCCAGTTGTGTTTTAGTCAAAAAATTTTTTTAACTTCTTGCAGAGTTCGAGCCCACGGCAACATAATATCTCCTCCACTATTTAAGTATTACGTGTCAAAAGTGAAACAAAAACACTCATGTCAAATACTTTCACTTTAAAAATGAAACTATTCCACTAACTGAAAGAAACAATCACATTTCGATACTGTAATGACAGATACTTTCAGAGAGAGAGAAAGAGAGAGAGAGAGAGAGAGAGAGGAAGAGAGAGACAGAGAGAGAGAGATGTATATGTATACATATAGATGTATATGTACACGTTATTCCTCTAACTGAAACAATCACATTTCGATACTGTAATGACAGATACTTTCAGAGAGAGAGAGAAAGAGAGAGAGAGAGATGTATATGTATATATATATATAGATGTATATGTACACGTATATGTATAAATATATATGCATACATGTATATGTATACATATATACAGATGTACATGTAATATGTACACATACATACAGATATCTATACATATATACACCCATCACACACATACACATGGACACAAACACACACATTAGTCATTTGTTTTCTTATCCAAAACTACGTCAAAAGTACTGAATGGATCTTTATGAAATTTGGAAATTACATTCTATGCATAACGGCCATAACTCCCATGAAAATTCATATATTTTTGATGTTGATGAAATTTTAACCCGAACATAACAGATGAGCATTATTTGTAATTCAACGGTACAACAGTGTAAGACTACCCTTTCAGATATACTTACATTGTGATTTCTGCAATGTGGTGCATAAATTGTCAAATAAATGAGACGCATCTTTGCCTCCACTGATTCACTTGCAAAGTATTGAGTAAAATTATTTCGTTGCAGACCTCCTTTGAGTCTTTTTATTATCACTGCGACACACATAGTCCCCAGTTGGTAACATTGATTTCAAGGCCTTCCCAGATGAGAGACTGGTTATTCTAAGACATTTATCGATTGTAAATTTTGTCTGCAATTTGGAAATTATATTCTATGCATAACGGCCATAACTCCCATGAAAATTCATATATTTTTGATGTTGATGAAATTTTAACCCGAACATAACAGATGAGCACTGTCTGTAGCTGGTCTTCTCTTGGAAGAGCCCTGCTTCTCACATGGACAACTGTATGTTGGCTGCTCAAGAGTGGGCAGCAAAAAAAACCTATTTGCATCTGCTCCACAAGGGAAAACAAGGAACATTGTTTACAACAAGGTGTTATAATCACAACAGCAAGAAAATATGTACATGATCACCTTCTTTTACGAAACTTCATTGACTTTCATATATTTATATTGATATACATATATATACGTGTGTTTGGGTGCGTGTGTGTGTGTATATATATATATCTATATATAAAGATGAGAATGTGTGTCTGTCTGTTTGTGTGTCTGTGTGAATCCCTAAAACTCGAGAGCTACACAACTCTCTTTTACAAACCCAGTGAAAATACATATATTTCTTATGTCAAAGAAATTCAAGCAATACATATAACACCAAAGTTAAAAACATTCCCAACAATTCCACAATCCCCAACCTCCAGAGTTATTGAAGAAACTGTTATCATCAACTGACCAAGATTCCTAACATTTGCAAAACAAAATTAGACAATACGACGCTGTACTACAGATGACATCATTTGGAACCACAAGTGATTTAACTGAGGCAGCATTCATCCAAACTTTCAAGATCCAACCTCAGATTTATCATCGCATTGTCTCTCTACTACCTCTGTCAAATGAATCACCAAAATTGGCCTTTCATTATTTATAATCTGTACCTGTTTGTTTGGTTACGAAATAAGATACACAAAAACGTGTTTCTGAATTACGTGTATTTACTTTATATACATATGAGTTGAAAACTTAATATCTATGTTCCATGCTGGCGTGGATTGGAGAGTTATTAATGTAGAAATATGCTATCGTAGCTACTAACAGTTGAGGGTTGCGTAGTCTAGACGGCGTTTTTAGATTTCATTATTCTCTTTAACCCGGGCAACGCCGGGTGTTTCTGCTATATACAAATAATACAAATAATACAAATAATAACAACAGACGAGGACAGGTGGTGTAAATAACAAAAGGATATATTAGTATGACGCTCGGGAATACGGAAAGTCTTTGACGTTTCGAGCTACGCTCTTCAACAGAAAGAATACGAAGACAAGGAGAAAAACACGGAGAAAAAAAATTGAATAGTGTTCAGTCAACGGTCAATCATAATAATAATATATATATATATATATATATATATATATATATATATATATATATATATATATATATATATATATATATATGTGTGTGTGTGTGTATGTATGTATGTATGTATGTATGTATGTATGTATGTATATGCCACTATCTCTGATTGTCTTAAGAGTCGTGTGGTATGACACAGTTGTTATGATGGTACCTCTGCAAAACAGCAACTATTCAGAGGTGTATGGCGATGGTGCGTACGTATGCGTATTTCCATGTACGTGTGTGAATTGATATGCTGCATGAATGTTTTGGGGCCGAACTGTCCTTGATTTTGTTGTACAAACGACCTTGCTTTCAAGTAGCTAAAGATGTACTGAATGACGTATGCAAAAACACTCCCAATAAGCTGAAAATTACTTGTTAAGTTAGAAAATGAAAAGAAAGGCACAATAACACTTATCAACGTCTTTCAAATAAAAAGGATGTAAATTTCAAGATATGAATTGTTTTCTCGGAAAATTGAATGTTCCTGATATCTCCATTTTCAATTTTATTTCTCATGAAACAGTTTGAACGAGGCAAATGAGGCAAATGAATTATCTGTTTTCATATGTTAATTATGTTGGTTATGATATTAACCGTCGAAACAGATGTAGAAATTAAATGAAATAATAGAACTTTTTCTATATGTGTGTGTGTATGTGTGTGTGTGTGTGTGTGTGTGTGTGTGTGTGTGTGTGTGCGTGCGTGTGCGCGCGTGTTGTATTCTCAAGTCTTCTGAATCCTGCTTCGACTGAACAAAAATTTTACAAGAAGGATAGTTACGAAGATATTTAGTCAGTATAATTTCCATAATAATTAATGGTGAGCTAAGGGAATTAACTCATGTAGGCTGATGGCATAAATTGTAACAGTATGTGGTAGGGAACTGAGTAATTTATGCCAAAAAATTCTTGAAAAATCAAATATTTCTAAGTAATAAATAAAGCCTGGCTTAGGATTTATTGTTGTCATTGTTGTTGTTGTTTCTGGTGGTGGTGGTGGTGGTGGTGGTGGTGGTGGTGGTGGTGGTGGTGGTGGTGGTGGTAGTAGTAGATAATTGGGTGTAGGCGTAGATGTGGATATGAATATTATAGTTATCATCTTTCTTTCACCATATTATATTTCCTTTCTGGCATCTAATGCGTACATATGTGTTTTTATGATCAGTCTGTGTGCATGTATCTATTTATCTATCTATCTATCTATCTATCTATCTATCTATCTATTTATCTATCTATCTATCTATCTGTCTGTCTGTCTGTCTGTCTGTCTGTCTGTCTGTCTGTCTATTTGTCTGTATGTATGTATGTTTGTATGACTGTCTGTCTGTTTGTCCCTACCTATCTATAGATCTGCTTGTCATACAGTCTGCTTGTCCGTCAGTATTTCTGTCTCTCTGCCTACCTTCTAACCTACCTACCTACCTACCTACCTACCTACCTACCTACCTACCTACATATATACCTTCATACATACATACATACCTACATTACTACCTACCTACCTACCTATCTACCTATTCAATCATGTCTGTCTACATGACTAACCATTTAAATGCTTATTACTTGTTTATTAAACTTGTAAATATTAAAGAGCGTGTTATATCATACTGCACATGTGAGTGTGAGTGTGTGTTTATTTGTATACATGTGTGCGTGCGTGTGTATGTGTGTGTGTGTACATGCATACATATATACTTATATGCATGTATAAATACATAAATAGAAACGTATGTAATAAAGAAAAAATATTGAACGCTTTAAATATTATAACCTTCTTATATCATTATGTAAACATGTGTATCAAAACACTAAACAGTCAACACATTTACACAAGTAGCTGAAACACGTACAAACACAAGTAATTGTGACTATTTAACATGCACAGATACATCAGATCCCATGCACCTACAAAGTTGATAGAAATAATCAGAGAGGAATGAATAAGCAGGAAATAATGGATAACTCTGAAGTGTGATATTTTGTCTTAACGCGGGATTAAAAACATTGTTTACGATGATCAACGGCTCATATTTTGCAAATTTAGTGGCATAAATACATTTTTAGTAGTAGGTAACCTTTCCAAAATATCTTCGTTTAGTCTATATGTACCAAATTTATTTTCAGAGTTGCTTTATTTTTTTCCGATAATTAATTTTATATTAAATTCAAATTACGATTAACGTAAACGAACAAACGAAGTTTGCTTTTAGAAGCGTTAAGATGTCTTAGAAAGTTAAAGAAGTGATTTTAAATTCTCAAACGTGTGGCCGCCCACACTTTTTTCTGCAAAATAGGGGTAGTTTATCCTGTTCAGGCTATATTATTAGCATTATCCTGCGTTTGAGAATTTAAAATCACTTCTTTAAATTAATTTTATGTTTACCAAAACTTTAGGAGGTGATCGCTGATTTAGGACATCACTTTCACGTTTGTCATTTTGTCGATCATTTTGTTTGGCAACCAACTAAGGATTGCTGAATTTAATATTGCTGTAACAATATCGCTTGATTTATTAAAAATTATCGTTGTCACAGCATGATTTACACTATTGAATGAATTACATTATTAAGCTTCTTTAACAGCTAGTTGTACGGACAGGCTATCAGCAACTAAACTGGTTCGTCCATCAAACTTACCTGGTGAGGAGAGCTTCTAGAGACCCAGCAAAACAACAACAAAAAATTATCTGTCAACCGAACGGATTAACCTGGTGAAGTGTTAACAGCCATCTCACAATTGCACTGGTGAGCCAGAGCACCGCAAGAACGGACATCTAGCTCTTGTGATAACATATGTCTAGGAGGAAGTTACACCGCTGGAAGGCTGGAGGATTGTTCAGTTTCTGGTCACTCCAGCTAACGCTGAATTCTATAGGAAAACAATGTGTTTGTCTATGTACACTTCATTCACTATATTCAATTTTACTCTCAGGAACTTCTTGGAAAACATGCTATGGATTTCTCACAAAATATTGCAGCAATTACGTACATTGGAACGTTATTATATACATATTATTATATGAATATTCTATAAATATGATCCAGCAGAAGCTGTATTCTCGCACGTCATCAGGTGAGTAGCTTAGAGAGTAATGCTGCGTCACCTACAGCATCCCATTATTTTCTACCTTCTATTCTATTTTTAGCATTCCTTTGATAAAGAGCAACACGTAAATTCAGACAGCAGTCGTAAAAAATACCGAATAATTTTTTTAGATATGAAAAGCAAAAAATGTAAATTATAAAATAAACATGTATGATACATATATATGGATGTGTATATATATGTGTGTGCATGTGTGTGTGTGTATGTGTGCGTGTGTGTGTGTGAATGTGTATGTGTGTGTGCGTGTGTATGTGAATCTTTGTGTGTGTGTGTGGGAGCTGTTCAAATCGTTTGTCATTCATTACACTCGTATTTTTAAAGTTTCTTACTACTTGTGATGAAGAATTAACATCCGAAACTTTTAAAACATACTAATGCATTTGTTATAACTTATCCATCTTTTTGTACACATTGGCTTATATATATATATATATATATATATATATATATATATATATATATATATGTAAATATATGTATGTATATATGTATGTATATATATATATGTATATATATATATATTCACACACAGACATAATACATACATACATACATACATACTCCACCTTTAATATTTCCTTTAAACAGCAAATGTAAGATTTCTTCCCTAAAGCCGGTGGCTCGTCTCATCCTATGATAGAATCAATCTACAAACATTATTTTGGACCGCCGAGACCCCAGAAACAGCTGTTGGGTTTGTAACACTTTTCTTCTACCCCATTAACCCTCTATATCATTTGTACTCTGGGTAAGTAGGACCTTTTTGTATGCAAACATATATACATTTTTGTATTTCACGTATTAATATAATAAAACTTTATATATTGATCTGTATAACTTGCTTATCCCTACATTTATTTCTATACCCGCTCAAGCTTAATTCCCTTGAACATTACTAAGTGTATTCTATACGGAGAATATCTGATTCTCATCTATGAACTATTTACATACATACATACATACATACATATACACATACACACATACATACATACATACATACATACATACATACATACATACATACATACGTACGTACATACATACGTGTACATACGCGTACGCACCTACCCCACCCCCACCACACACATGGTGGGACGCAGCATTGCCGGACGGTTTACAGGCGCGTTCCTAGGAATTTCTTGAAGAGAGGGCACATGATCAGAAGGAAGTACAATTCCTGGAGAAAAGGGCGTAATAACATTATTTAGAAGCGTGCACTTCTTTTCTTGGGAGAGGCACGTGCTCTTCATCCCCCTTCACCCTTGGGTCCGCCCCTGATTTAGAATTTCGCCTCGCAACTACATAGCCCTGTGTTTGATCCCCTTGCGTAACATCTTGGGTAAGTGCCAAATTTTGTCGTTTCGGACAGACCCATACCTTCAGAGTGAACTTGGGTAGACGGAAACTGAATAGAAGTTCATTTGATGGATTGCACCAATAATTCAAAAGATACAGCCCAGTCACACACACTGTGCCACACTGATTCTGCCGGAGAATTGCATTAACGGTACACGTGTCTGTGAAATATTCAACCGCTTATATGTTGATTCAATGAGCAGGTAATCCATTTGATTGAAAAACTGAATCCTCAATGTCGAAACCGACGGAGATCCATTCATGTGTCCGTGTGTCCGTATGTGTGTGTGTGTGTGTGAACAAGAAAGAATAAAAACTCAAAATATTGGTTTCAAATTTTGGCACAAGGCTAGCAATTTCAGGGTTGGGATTAAATTGATTACATCGACCCCAGTGCTCAACTGGTACTTATTTTACTGACACCGAAATGGATGAAAGGCAGAGTCGACTTCGGTGGAATTTGAACTCAGAACGTAAACTCGTACGAAATGCTGCTAAACATTTTGCCCGGCGTGCTAACGATACCGGAAGCTCACCCTTCTTAACAACTCGAAATATTGGAAGTCTGTGACAAACAAGTTAGCTGTAGGCTCCATAAAATTGAAACCAAATGAAGAATGACAAAGTTGAAAGTGAAACCCTAATATCAACGCGGAGGCCCAATGGCTCAATGGTTAGGGTAGCGGACTCGCGGTTGTAGAATCGCGGTTTCAATTCCCAGACCGGGCGTTTATTGAGCGTTTATTGAGTATTTATTGAGCGAAAATGCCTAAATTTCCACGAGGCTCCGGCAGGGATGGAGGGGAACCCTTCTGTACCCTTTCACCACAACTTTCTCTCACTCTGTCTTCCTGTTTCTCTTGTACCTGTATTTCAAAGGGCCAGTCCTGTCACACTCTGTGTCACGCTGAATCTCCTCGAGAATTACGTTAAGGGTACACGTGTCTGTGGAGTGCTCAGCCACTTGTTCGTTAATTTCACGAGCAGGCTGTACCGTTGATCGGATCATCTGAAACCCACGTCATCGCAACCGGATCATTGGGTTTGACGGCCAACATTTTTTATGTAGTGTTTTTGGTACCGAAACACTTTCAAACTTCGTATACTTGTATATTTTGTGCTATAGAACAGATAAAAAATTTTGTATTCGAAGTTATTTCACGTTAAAAATTGTCTTATTTCGATAATTTCAACTAATCACTGACGTCTATTCAGTTGAATACAGTTAGCGCTGTAACGGTGTATATGGTATTAATCCCCGTTAGTTCTGACATTTCCGATTAACTAGACTGTTCGTAAACAAAGGGGAAAAAGCCATCAAAATACTTGAATATTGCCTGCACTTGTTATTGGAGCTGGCAGAATTATTAATGCACGTCCAAGTGCTTCATTTCCTAGAAATAGCAGCCAAATCTTCTTTAAATCAAACTCTAGTTTAGGGTTAGGGTTCGGGTTTTAGAGTTAGGGTTGGGGTTATGAGTGAAGTTATGGCAAAAATAATCATAACCCTAACCTTAACCCTAAAACTAACCCTAACTCTAGAATCCGAACTCTAAAATTGTTACACACACAGATACGCACAGCGTAATTTATTATATAAACAATATATGCGTATAAATTACGATTAAACCGGATGAAATATGTCACAGGGAATAACATTTTTATGACCGGTCAGCGGTAACTGTATTCAGCTGAATAGACGTCAGTGGTTGGTTGAAATTACAGACATACGACAACTTTAACATGAAATAACTTGCGATGTACAAAATTTTGTTAAGAAGGTTAAGAGAAGAAGTTGTTTTATATGACACATTCTATCAGTGTCCCAAGTTTGAAAGTGTTTCGTTAAGAAAACAAATGTTGCCCGTCAAACCCCAAAGATCCTCGCAACCGACTGAGTGCCACGAATGTCAATGATCACTTAACAAATGTTTGCTTCTATTTTTAAACATATTTTCATATATACATTTCCAAAATTCCCTGTAATGCATGGGAGGCTTGCCTGCCACAACTAGCTGTCACGCTACTTAAGCTCTGATTTACCACCTACTTCCTAAAATTATATTAGGAATGCCACGACAGACGAAAAAGTACAGAATGCCAGAAACTGAGACGGCCTACATGGTAGCTTTGTATATTGAGAGTACAGCGTAGAGAGGTTTGTTGAGCATCTCTTGGGGAAGCCGTAATTTTTCTGAATAAGCTGTTTTTAAACGATAAATGCGTAATCAACGATATTAAAATAAATTATATTATATATGCACAGGCACATACATTCATAAACATGCTTACATATACACGCGAGCCTGTACACACACACGCGAGCCTGTATACACACACGCGAGCCTGTACACACACACGCACACACATATCAGTGTGTATGTCTATATAATGCGTGTGTGAGAAAGTATGTTTCTGTAAATGTTCGCTTGTGTGTGTATTAAGGTTTCCTTAAGCCGCTGTCTCTATATTTTTCCCTCCACTCTGTTTTTTATGTAAGTAGGTCCGTATGAACGAATATGTATGCACATACATACATACATATATACAACACACACACACACTCACATACAAACATGGACGCACACAAATATACACAACATATATACACAACCCCATTTATTCCTATAGCTATACACATGTGCACTCATAAGCGTCCACGCTATTTTCAATAGCCGTGAAAGCAATGTGTCGGCGAGCTCTGTACTCGTTGTCTAATATGTACGAAGTATGATTGAATTTCACACAGTCTTGGAATAGAATCCACCCACTTTCTCTTTGTTTCGTTTGAATGAACGTTTGCTCTCATATTCATTCATATGTGTGTATGTGTGTGTGAGTGCGTGCGTGTCTGTGTATATGTGTATGCTTGTGTGTGTGTGTGTGTGTATGCATCACACACACACATATGTACACATACGTGCGCACGCACACACACACACATACATATCTATGTATCAATCGTTTGAAATTTAATGCTACGTTAAATGTCTAGGTGGACACCCATGATTAAATGTTTGTCTATAGAAAAGGTGTTTCCTCGTCTGTTAGTCTGATATTTGAAACCGAAATTTTAGTCATTGATAAAAGTAAGAAAAAAGAACATTGATACTTAGTAGATAATCCTCGTGAAACTCACAGTGTACGTACAGTTGTAACAAAAAAGCCGTTTGTATCTTTAGTAATATCTGTTTGAAGATATCAGGCAACGGTAGGCGGATCCAGTGTTTTACGTTTCATATATTGTGTGTAGTCTTGCTGCTTGTTTTGTCAATAAAAGTGTCTGTATGAAGGGCTGGATCTAGACATGGTGAGTTCCTAAGCTATGGGATCCTGAAGAAGCATGATCATCGTGGAATAGCGAGTCGTGGTAGACCGCAATGGGTAGCCGTTTTATATATTTTAAATAATAATGTGCCAGAAGAAATTACTCAGAGTGGCCAGTGACAACATACACCGATACAGGTATATTAAATACCATACGACATGAATTCTTCATTCATTAAAATTACCTACGCTTCTAGATGTCATAATTACCAAACGGCAATTAAGACTAGTTTCACTTGAGAAGGGGTAATAATTTCAAGAATCAAGATCCTCCAAAGTTGACATACCATTAATGAAAAAGATAGGCTTATTGTCTGGTGATAAGAAGACAGCCGCGACATGTGTTTCTAGCTGAATAACCGTCATCAGTTCAACAATTGTCCAACCTTATCTCCTATCACCAAGAGATTAAGACTTGTACATAAAAGAGTATAACACATTTATGGCCTTGATAATTTGCTTATTTTAAGCAAACATTAGCTGAGAGGAATAACTCAGAGTGGCCAGTGGCAACGTGTCTTTGCTGAAACCGAAGATACTCTACGTTTAAAGAAGTGGGCAACCAATTTGACTACCTCACAGCGGGGTGGCCAAAACTCACGATATGCCATTGTGGGAAAATATTAGATTTTATCACCACGATACATTGTCGGAAAACTTATCCCTAACTGTCAACTTAAGTTTGTTTTTCTGTAAATTATTCATTCGTCAATGATTAAGAGAAAATGCCATAAAGATGCCAAAACATTCTTCCATATTTCAAATTCAGTGGGAGGAGGGATTTTCTCTTGACAGTTTATTTATTGCATTTTTACTCCTTGTGACGAATAAATAGTTTTTAAATGCTGATTGTCAGATATGGGAGAGGGAGCAGTATCATGAGGCCGACTTTACTTCCATTCTCTCGAGCCGAGGTTCGATTTACTTCTCTTCTTTGTAGAAGTGCAGCCTGATGGGTATGACAAATGTCACTGTGGATGTCATTGGGAAAGCAGTATTTGGCAGATTCGATAGGAGAACTGAAGTTGGTTATGATCCGTCCTGTTCCATGTTCTAATCCCACCGAAATTTTACTTTTTATCATTTCAATGTGTCTGCAAAATTTGTTGGCACTCCGTCGCTTACGACGTTGAGGGTTCTAGTTGATCCGATCAATGGAACAGCCTGCTTGTGAAATTAACGTGCAAGTGGCTGAGCACTCCACAGACACGTGTACCCTTAACGTAGTTCTCAGGGATATTCAGCGTGACAGTGTGACAAGTCTCACTCTTTGAATTATAGGCACAACAGAAACAGGAAGTAAGAGTAAGAGAAAGTTGTGGTGAAAGAGTACAGCAGGGTTCGCCACCATCCCCTGCTGGAGCCTCGTGGAGTTTTAGGTGTTTTCGCTCAATAAACACTCACAACGAAACCGCGATCCTATGACCGCGAGTCCGCTGCCCTAACCACTGGGCCATTGCACCTCCACGTCTGAAAAATAAACACCAGTCAATTACTGGCATCACTTAATTGACCTTCTTTCTATGTGTGTGTGTGTGTGTGTGTGTGCATATATATAGCTAAGTGAGATTCGAGTAAACATTTTGTATAATGCTGTGTAAAGCTCGCCCATAGTTATTGGTTATCTGATGTCATTATAAAGTAGAAATGCACATGCAACAGGATATACATCAGGAATTCCACAGTATCCGTAGAATTTATATAAACAGATAAACAACAGAAAACGGAATTACCGATCTCCTTTATTTAAAATTAATACAATTGTTTCGACGCATTCCCGCACCTGTAGTTCATAGATGAGGTGTTGTGCAGTCACTTATCCTATATCTCTGGCGTAGAATGCTCCTCTTCAGGTCATATAAACTTTAAGCTTATAAATATTATTATTATCTATATAACTGTCACTCGTCACCGCTTCTCAATTGATCGCAAAAAACGTACGTTTCTTTAAAAATGTTTCTCGTTAGATACTCTCGTCATTTCACTCAATTTGATAATGTATACTCATATCGATGTTTTCATTGTAGCAGTTCACAGCCAGTTAACTTACTAACCCATGGTTTCTTATGTAGAACTAAAACATATATTCTGTGATATACGAGAGGACGCTGAAAAGTTCCTGGCTTTGGGTAAAAGAAAATACAGGAGAATCAATTGATTATGATTTTATTCAACATATTCTCCTCTCAGATCCACGCACTTATTGCAGCGGTCCTTCAGTTTTTCTAAGCCCCGTAAAAGAACTCGGAAGGTTGGACCTCCAGCCAGGCCTTTCGCGAAACCCCTGAAGTTAGAAACTTTCCAGCACTTCCTTGTATTGCATATTTTTTCTCGAACACTTATTGACAAGTCTATGCATCCATAAGAGTTACTCAATATACGGACTGATATACAAAGTGTTGGTCTCAGGCAGCATGCAAGGTTTTGATGGCTCAGAAACTGAATAAGGGAGTTCATATCTAAAATATCCTTTTGAAGGAAGTTTACCCAAATATTCTTATACAGAATAAATTCCTATATCATTCACTGTATAATGTGATTTCCCACCACAGCTCTGGTGGAGCACGTTATTGCGAGTTAAATGTATTACTGACATAGTGTTGTTAACAGGATGCAAATCACTAGCCCTTCATGGAGTTACCTAATCCGCAATCACTCTGGATAACTGCGGCCCTTCATTGACAATATATTTCCGCAAATCAAACTAAATAATCGCTAATCCTCAAATCTGATTTTTAAATCTACAAGGTTAAAAACATGAACCCCTTAATTACCTTAAGCAGAAACCTTTCTGTTGTAAGTATTCAGAAAATGAAGTCTGCAGTTTGAGAATAATTTAGTACCTTGATGCTTCCTACTGCAGAATCCTATGCGATGTGGTTTCTTCTTCATTTTCTTTTCCACTTGTATCTGAAGCAGGGTGAGCTGAAGGTACCGGCTGATCTGGGAGTCAATCGCCCGAGACACCACATGCTTAGGAGTAGTCGTGTCTTAAGGCGTGGGCACACTGGACAGTTACCTGGGAATTCCTTCGAGTGTCGGGATCTTATGCTAATCTTTGTAACAAAACTGCCATATACTACAAGCCCCTAAACAAGTATTATCCTTACTAGAATTAAAATCTCAATGAAGAACAATCACGCAGTTTTAATGTGTGGTGTGATATATGCATCAAAACCACGATACACCGAAAAACTAAGGAGCCCCAAAAAAGTTTAACTCAGCAAGAACTAGAATTTCAATGAAAAGACAACATACAAAATGTTCGCTGTCAACAGCGGGCTGGCGTATACATCTAATTTTCAGCTACCTAACGGATATCATTATGGTTTCAACATCTGAACAGCACCATTCGATTCGGCGGTGTCAACAGCGTTAAAAACATAAATACTGTGGTTTTCTGCGAAACAAATGATTGTATAGCGCATTGCTTAGCTTGGAGACCAATACTGCTTTATATGACGACCCTGTTTGAGAGTGTCCCGTTAAGTATTGAGATTTTCCAATAATACAAAGGTGGTAAGGGAAGATAGTAAATAGATAAATTAATTAATAAATTACACCCTATTCCTACATTTTAATAAATTTGCATTAAATTCTTTATTTCTACATTTGAAGATTTTACTCTTTATGAAGTTTATTAAAGCATTTAACCTTAGAGAAGCCTCAAAATGTAGCTTGAACGAAGTGCCAGCAACTCTAAAGCCCACTCTGCTGGGTGGTCTAGCAAAAAATAATGATAGATGTTACCCTTGCTCCTCTGAGAAAGCTATTAAAAACCGTTAAAAGATAATTAACAAGAACATAAGTGATTGTAACACAGGATCCTCCTCTTCAGACTTAAACCAACTGTGTTTCTTTTCTTTTTTTGCCAACCGACGAAAACTCAGTGGTGTAGTAAGGGCGGGGCCACAGGGGCGGTTACCCTGAGCACAAAACATTTCAAAAGACAAACAAATAAAGTAGTAATAATAAATAAAATAGCGCACTTTTCTCGCAGTTCTGGCATCACACGCTAAGCCACTGTGTAGATCATCGCTAGTTTCCTTGAATTCTATTTTTTTCCCCTTCTTGCTCCATAAACTTCTTTGTCAAAATGACAGAAATGACAGCATGTGTTATTTTGATGTTTAAAACACACATAGCAAGACAGTATACATTAGCTTTGATGTGAGTACACCAATACACGTGGTAATACTTACACATTCTTAGACACACTTAACCCAGCTCCTTTCCTTTAGAAAAAAAGAAAAGAAAATTATCTTTGTTTTATTTTCAGGCAAATTACCCACTTGTATGTATCCCCTTTCTGAATTTTATGGTCTTCAGTATATAACACAGCAGAGAAATCAGTGGACTCGATCTCGACATATTTGGAGTTAAATACTGACACTTCAGAAACTAAGAAGTGAGTAAGCGAGGGTGAATGGGGATGAAAAGGAAATGGAAGAAGAAGAAGAAGAAGAAGAAGAAGAAGAAGAAGAAGAAGAAGAAGAAGAAGAAGAAGAAGAAGAAGAAGAAGAAGAAGAAGAAGAAGAAGAAGAAGAAGAAGAAGAAGAAGAAGAAGAAGAAGAAGAAGAAGAAGAAGAAGAAGAAGAAGAAGAAGAAGAAGAAGAAGAAGAAGAAGAAGAAGAAGAAGAAGAAGAAGAAGAAGAAGAAGGAGGAGGCGGAGGAGGAGGAGGAGGAGGAGGAGGGGGAGGAGGGGGAGGAGAAGAAGAAGAAGAAGAAGAAGAAGAAAAAGAAGAAGAAGGAGGAGGATGAGGAGGAGGAGGAGGAGGGGGAGGAGAAGAAGAAGAAGAAGAAGAAGAAGAAGAAAATTTTATATGGCCTTTCCAGGAAATTCCAAACACGGTGAATTAATGGCTCTCAGTGCTCCAACATGACCGCAGTCCAATAATTGAAATGAGTGAAAAAGAAAAGGTAGTCATTGATCAATCTTTCCTATAACATTTGAAGAGAGAGAGAGAGAGAGAGAGAGAGAGAGAGAGAGAGAGAGAGAGAGAGAGAGAAAGGGATTTGTAGATTAGCACACTCGTTAGAGGGTCGAACAAAATTCTTTACGGCGTTTTCTTAAAATCTTTTCCATTTTGATTTCAAATCTCTCTGTGAGTGACTTGTTTTGAGTTTTTTTTTTCATTCCGATGGTTGATAAAATACAGTACCAGTCGAGTATTATAGTCGATATAAATGACTGCTGGGTGATATAAACTGCACGTATATGGTGCGGTAGTACAGTGGCCCCGCGCGACTGTTCGGTGATGAGCAATTAAAAAGTGCAGAGGGTTATCAAAATCGTACGCGAAATGATCTACAATGATCCCTCGTTGGCAATGTGAGCTCAAAAAATAAGACAGTAAGCTGACAGAATCGTCTGGACGCATGGAAAATGCTTTGCGGCATTTCTTCCAGTTTGATTCCATAGATATTCCTTATATCATACTCTCTCGTCACATTAAATATTGTGGCCATGGATAAACAAAAAGACGAGATGGCCATAGTTGGAATATCTTTGATCGCAAGTTGTATTCAAATAGACTGAACAGATTCGAGTTTAACTCTTCTAAGAGCTTCCGGTTTAAGGTGCTAGATCATGCTACATCAATGTGGGTTTTCCCTCGGGACACAGGGCAAGGTGACACAACCTCGATCGGGACTAATGCGGCACGGAAGTGAACGACAAGCGCAATATCAAAACTAGTTTTCGGCATACCCTTCTGAGAGGTGTCACATACTTGGCTGGACGGGCTGGGGAGCCATAAAAGCCCTTAGGAGAAGAAAACTCCGATTTCAAATCTCGGACAGATGGAATTCGTGAGCGTAGGCAGCACTGCAATCGTCTAAAGAGTTGGTGCAGGACCCGAAGGAGGAAACAAAACAGGTGACGTTGGGTGGGGAGGTCGGTATATCGGGAGATATGCCACTAGTTAACCCTGAGGAGCAAAGGCCGTTGTAGTAGAGGTAGAAAAGTAAGAGTGAAAAGACACCTCAATACAAATATATTTTGATATTCCATAACCAGATATGTTTCGATATTAAAGTTTTAAAATAATTATACTAATTCGTTTTCCAGAAACTGATCAATCATACCTCTGTACTATTTCACAGAATCTTCAAATCCATATTTCTAAATAAAATATTGACAATTCTTGCTCTTATTTATGAAATAGAAGAGGAGATAAGTGTGTTGGCACTGTGTGTGTGTTGGCACTGTGTGTGTGTTGGCACTCCGTCGTTTACAACGTCGAGGGTTCAAGTTGATCCGATCAACGGAACAGCCTGCTCGTGAAATTAACGTGCAAGTAGCTAAGCACTCCACAGACACGTGTACCCTTAACGTAGTTCTCGGGGATATTCAGCGTGACACAGCGTGACAAGGCTGGCACTTTGAAATACAGGTACAAGAGAAACAGGAAGAAAGAGTGAGAGAAAGTTGTGGTGAAGGAGTACAGCAGGGGTCGCCACCACCCCCTGTCGGAGCCTTGTGGAGCTTTGGGTGTTTTCGCTCAATAAACACTCACAGCGCCCGGTCTGGGAATCAAAACTATGACCGCGAGTCCGCTGCCCTAACCACTGGGCCATTGCACCTCCACCGGAGATAAGTAAAGATGAAAAACAAGTTGGTGATGATATTCTATGATTACCGGAAACTGACAAATACTGCGGTGGTTTGTAAAGTTGAAATATCATCTTACACGAGAAGCAATTCCATCTAGTCGCAATTTCAGAAGAGCGATCACTCCTTGACAAGTGATATTTTCTGAGTATTACAAATGTCTTTCTTACTGTACTTCAACCTGTTTATGATGCTGTATATTTGAAGTTACCCATGTTCATAGCATTAGGTGTTACACAAGTAGACGCAACCACAGCTAAATAATTATGATGTTTTCAACATAGGTGTGTATTTGTTATCTGTTTTATCTGTTACTTGTTCCAGTCATTGGACAGCTGCCAAGCTGGGGTACAGCCTTGAAAAGTTTAGTCGAACAAATCTATTCCAGTACTTACTTTTAAGTGTGATATTCAGTTCATTTGTCTGCAGGGACGTAAACAAACCAACATCGGTTTGTCGAGTTCTGTAGGTGGTGGTGGACGAGCACAAAGACATACAAGCGCATATATGCATATACATATATATACACGACGGGATTCCACACAGTTTCTGTCTACCATATTCACTCACAAGGTATTAGTCAGACCGAGACCATTGCCCAACTCCTAGCTTCAGTTTTGAAAAAAAAAAAAAATTACTCTGGGGCCAAGAGACATAACTCCTGATAAAATACTTGTTCAGTTCGCCTCACATAGTTTCGTTTCGTCTTTTTTCACAGCATCTAGAAGCCGGGTGTGGTAATTTTCTCTTCCATTAACGGAGAGCAGTTGCCACTTTTTTTTCATTTCTGTCAACTCTGAAAAACACGCGGTACTTTTTAACCATGATATAACATCCGGTTTTAGTACTTAATGTGAAATTGATTCGTAGGACCCGCTGTAATGGATCTATAATACTGTATACGTTGATAAATATAACCACTCTATTGACATATATACGACCGCATCCTCTTTCTGATTTATAGATTTTTAGACAACACTATATATAAACCCACAGTTACAGACACACACACGTATTTATGTATGTTAGTACGAACAGACGTATGTACAGGACGCACGAGTGTGTATATGTGTGCAGATTTGTATGTATATACTGACCTTATTGTTTAAGCAGAGTTTTCTTTTTATCTTTTTTTTTAATCAAATGACGAATGTTGTGCTACTTAGTTACCAATAGTTACCAATGGCTTAACTTCTATCTTGAAAAGGTTTTCTCTCTTTTGTTTCTCACACACTGTTGAAATCTATTATAAATTTTGCTCTCTGAGAACAATTAGAGTTTTCAGACAATCAGCATTCAAAAATGTCCTCGAGATAACGAAATTCTCTGAATATTTCACATATCTCGCCAACCAAATGGCCAGCCAAATCTCAAACACTAAATGTATCGTGCACAATTAAGCTACACAGTTGTACTTTATGTAAATAAATTAGAAAAAAATCCATTATGCATAATTGATACTTCTTTTTTCGTCAAAGATTTGTCATTGTTTCGACACTCCTTAGTAGTTGGTAACTTCTACGACCCCTCTCCACCTCTCTGTCATACATACATACATACATATATATATATAGAGAGAGAGGGGGGGGGAGAAAGAGAGATCAATAGTAGTTACATACATATATTTATAAGTGTATTTGTATAGATAACGAGGGGGTGCTGAAAAATTCCTGGCTTTGAGTAAAAGGAACTACGGAAGGATCAGTTAATACACTGCTCAACAAAATTCGAACTTTTTGCTGACCCATGAACTAACGAAAGTGATCTCTAAAGTACTTTTAACGTAGATTTCGAATTTTCTTTTTTTATCAGGCATGGTCTTTATGTAACAGAGTGACTAAACTATACAATAAATGTACTATATTTGTTTCTACTCTAGACACAAGACCCGAAGTTTTGGGGGAGGGGACCAGTCGATTAGACCGACCCCAGGACGCAACTGGTACATAATTTATCGACCCCGAAAGGATGAAAGGCAGATTCGACCGCGGCGGAATTTGAACTCAGAACGTAAAGACAGACAAAATACCGTTAAGCATTTCGCCCGGCGTGCTAACATTTCTGCCAGCTCGCCGCCTTAGGTAACTGTACTATATTAATGCAGAAATAACACTGACAATTATAATTGGTCAACAGAATTAATGAAAAATTCTGTCCCACAAACAAAAATAGGCGAACTTAACAGCATTTTATTTGCAGATTTGGACTGTGTTTTCAGATTTTTTTTCTAAAAGTTATAGGTTTTCTGTGATTGCATGTGTAAATTGTTAAACAATTGTATTTCATGAATTCAAAAATCAGGCTGATATTACATGGAAACTTACCTTTAAAACGTAGAGACTTATGATTTTCGACTGTATTTAGCTTCGGGCCAACATAGAAGAGTTCCACTTTCCTTGGTACCGGGCTTCCATGTTCAGAATGTCCTGGTGAAACCTCTCACCGTGCTTGTCACTGACATCCCCAAGATCTTCAGAGAAAAAGTCCAAGTAAGAGTTCAAGAAGTGGATTTTAGACTCATATTGCATCCCAAGTCCTTGTATGGTGTCAGTAGCTCTTTCACAATGTCAGAATAGTTCTCTGCTCTGTGATTCCCCCCAAACTCTCTGCAAACTTTCTTAAATGACAGCTACGTAACTTTTTCAGCATCACTGAGCTCATCATCAAACCTTTGGTCTCTCATCCTCTCCCTAATCTGTGGCCCAACACAAATACCTTCCTTGATTTTTGCGTCACTTATTCTTGGAAATTTAGTTTTCAAATATGTGAATCCCTTGCTAGTTCTATCCTTACCTTTGATAGAAGTTCAGCTTGCGTTTTCGATAAGTTTAAATCCCACTCAAAATCATTCAGATCTCCTTGACTCAACAAATGTAGTTCACTTGAAGAACAGTTAGGCTCAAAGTCCATGTCTTCAGTTTCTTTCTCCACATCTTCATCACTTGACACGTCGTCAATAAGTGTCATTTGTTTTGGAGGGTCAGGTATAGGTAAGTGTTGACTGCGAAGTACTGGTCTCATAGCAGATTGCAAATTAGGATATTTTACACACACACACACACACACACACACACACACACACATACATATATATATATATATATATATATATATATATATATATATATATATATATATATATATATATATATATATGTATATATGCATATATATGTATATATGGGTACAGGATGTCACAAAACATAAACAACTTGAAATTCGAAAACAAAGTTGGGTACACAAACAGTGATCATCCTTCTTTTCCTTCAGTGCTGTCGTACAGACTGCACGTATTTCTAGCGTCTCCTCTTCTATCTTTTTGCTTGTCAAAGTCAATATTTCTCCACCGTTCGCTACTTTACCTCGTCTGGTCTAACGACCCTCCATGTTTGTTTATGTTTTGTGACGTCCTGTATCCATATATGCATATATATATATATATATATATATATATATATATATATATATATATATATACACGTATGAGTATATATATACACGTATATGTATGTATGTACATATATTTATGTATATATATGCATATATTGTTAAGAAATCAAAATATAATGCCAAGTTAAACAGGTAAACAGTTTTTTATGCTGCACTGTAAGGTCAGGACGAAGTCCATTGTCAAAATGGAGGAAGCTAGGTCTTAGCCAAAAACTGTGAAACTATAACAAATTGGTTACAGCTTGATAAACCTTTATAAGCAGAGATAATTGTACCCCGCACCCAGTTTTTTTTTCTGAGACAAAGTTGTTCAATTGGATTCTGGAAGCTATTATTGCCTGATAGTTTTAGGCATTTAGGGATATATTTTATGCTCCAGGAATTCGCCAGAACTTTTGTTAGATTTAAAATAATTTCCATGTCACATCTGGGTGAGTACAAAAAAAAAAATCTCTCAAGTTATGTTATGTTATAATATTTATGTGAACTTCGAATCCTGCATTTGTGGCAGGTTGTGTAGTAATTTTGCTAGCTATCTTCTATTAAGATAAATGTTAAAATTTGTATAAATAGCTAAAGGGTGTATGAATTTAATTTTTTCATGTAGCCAACTTTTTGTATTAGACAACTAGCTATAAATTTTGTTTAATGGTTACTCAACATGCTTGTATGAAACAGTTTTGTGTGAATTTAAAGCAAACTAGATTTTTGTTTGACTGTTTAATTTTCTACTATAATTATTGATGTAGCCTGACAGCCGTTTGTCATGAAGTTTTAATTTAACTGGTTGCTTTGACATTAGGTTTATTTATGTTTAGATCCAAGGTTCGAAATCCAAGGTTTGAAATCCAAAGTTCGAAATTCAAGGTTCGAATACCGTATTTGTACTAAAATGGAAATCCAGATTTTTTGGAACCCATATTTTTTTAAAACCAAATTTGTGAGGCCAGTTTTTGTGTGAGGCCAATTTTGGTTAAACCAAAATTTGTGAATCCAGAGTTACGGATCCAAGTTTGTGAAAACAAGTTGGTGAAGCCGGGATTCTGAGTCCGAATTTCTGAACTGTATATATATATATATATATATATATATATATATATATATATATATATATATATATATATATATATATATATATATATATATATATATATATATATATATATATGGGAGAATATACAAAAAATAACAACAGACGAGGACAGGTGGTGTAAATAACAAAAGTATATATATATATATATATGTTAGCTTTGTAAATATTTTGACAGCACGTCTGGTGTGGCATTGGTTTATTTTTGTTCATATATATATGTTTTGTATGTGGGCTGTTTTGTTATGCTGGCAATTGTTAATAATATTTTACAAAAGACTTCGCAGTGTGTTGTTGCTTTGGGTTCACCCTAACCTCGTTGATTTTGTAAATTTGGGTTATGGCCACCAGGTCGTAACAATATATATACATATATATATATATATATATATTTTTTTTTATTTGATCGAACGCCACGCATCCTTTTCCAAGTAAGTTTATCTTAATATATATATATGTGTGTGTGTGTGTGTGTGTGTGTGTGTGTGTGTGTGTGTGTGTGTGTGTATGTATGTATGTATGTATGTATATATATACATATGTATATATATATATGCAGATATGCATACGTATATGTACATACTTACATCTATACGTATATATATATATATATATATATATATATATATATATATATATATATATATGCATATGTGGGCACAGGACGTCATAGAACGTGTACAACAAAAAAGTACGAAGCACGAGTACATGGAACATGAACTATTCTTTCGAACAACGAAAGACACAAATGGAAAACAAAACAAACATAAAGAAGACCCTTCATCAGTTGTTAGCTGTTTAGCAATAATATACGCTTTCGACAAAACAGTTGCTCCCGCAAAACAAATTAAATAAAATTTGGGATTTGGCGGAGAGTCGAAATAGTTAGCACAAAAGGACAGTGAAAATAAACAGGAAGGGCTACTAAGCCTAAACGAGGTTGTGGTGGCGAACGCGTAAATCAAGCTAGGACAGGAGACAAACAAGAACACTCTTACTTGTTCCAGCTACAACGGAGACAAAGAAAGAAAGATGGCCGATGCTCACGTGGGAGCCACGTGAGCAACGGAAGTGGAGTGAGGGAGTGAGAGTGACAGAGTAATAGGATAGAATAGTGGGAAAAGAGGAGGTAAAAGAATAAAAGAAAAACGAAAGAGTAAAAAGATTGTATTGAGTGCGCATCAGAATTATTAAGATAAAATGTACTTGGAAGAGGATGCGTGGCGGTCAATCATATAATAACACAAATAATATATATATATGCATATATACATACGTATATGTACATAATTACATCTATACGTAAATATAGATGCATATGTGGGCACAGGACATCATGAAACGTGTACAACAAAGAAGTACGAAGCACGAGTACATGGAACATGAACTATTCTTTCGAACAACGAAAGACACAAATGGAAAATAAAACAAACATTAACAACGACACTTCATCAGTTGTTGGCTGTTTTTCTAGTCTCGTATTTCGAGCATTTAACAACAATATACGCTTTCGATAACACAGTTGCTCCCGCAAAGCAAATTAAATAAAGTTTGGGATTTTGCGGAGGGTCAAAATAGGTAATACAAGCAGGACACACACACACACACACACACACACACACACACACACACACACACACACACATATATATATATATATATATATATATATATATATATAGTTTCGGTCGATCTGAGGCTATAATAGAAGATACTTGCCCATGGTGCCATGCAATGACCCAGGTTTCAGAATCACGTGGTTACGAAACAAACTGTTTACCTCTTAGTCACACCTGCACTTGCTGTTCCATGTCAGAAATATAATAATGTTTATTTACTCCTGACCACAACATAGGGCGGTGACCCTAACACTACAATCACGACGCCGTGAGTTGACAAGCTTTTACGTAGAAAAAGTATTTGATTTCTTATTAACATTATTCCTCACACACACACACATTTTATTTGCTTTTTTTATAGCGACCTGGCAGAAACGCCAGCACGACAGACTAATGCATGATATATGTGTGCACATACATACGTACATACATACATACATACATGCATACATGCATACATACATACATACATACATAACCCACAATATCGTAGAATACTGGTGGAATGTACCAGTGAAGACCTCAATAAAATGTAGGCACAACAGACCTGATGTAATGATTTGGGATAGAGAAGAGAAACTGTGCACAGCTGTGGAAATGTGTTGCCCAACGGATGTTAACATAAAGCTGAAGATCAGGGAAAAAGACAACACCTATACTGAACTATTGAGAAATCTGCAGTAACTCTATCCAAATTACAAGTTCACGTTTATACCTGTAATTATTGGGGCCCTGGGATATATAACACACTGCCTAAATACCAATCTTGAGAAATTAGGCTTCTCAAAACCGAAAGGAGAAAGCTAATTCGAAAACTACAGATCTAATCCATCACTGGAACTGTAAAAATCTGTAAAACTTTCCAGAAGTTTATCATTTAAATATATATAAGCATGTTTAGATATGCAACTATATGCATAAGAATACATACATAAAATATACAAATTTGCACATACATGCATGCATACATACATACATACATACATACATACATACATACATACATGCATGCATACATACATACATACATACATACATACATACATACATACATACATACCCTGTTGTTGATGTTGAAATTCCAAAGAAGGAACCTTGGATCTAGGTTAGAAACCGGTTCTTTCTGTATTGGCCAGAAATCTTGAAATAAACTGAATAATCACTTACATTCAGACATCATTGAAGCAGCAAAAGAACACCAAGTGTCCTTACACTTTAATGGCATTGACTTTTAAACTACTTGCATCAGATGGTGACTGTAATAGTTGTAGGCCCCCGAGGTAGTGCACATTATAGAGGCACTACTAACTCTTTAACATTTAAATTACCCCGTCAAATGTAATGCTTATTTAATCACATTGTTTTGAATTAATCATGCATGATATTGTAGCTCGAAGTTTTCGATGATACCGTTGTTTATTTTTAGAATGATATTGGAGGGTAGGTGTGAAAAGCTGGACCTGGCGGATGTGAACGCAAAGTAATTAGAATATTTGGGCTTGATAAAGCTGATTTAAATGCTAAAGGTTTAAGCAATACCAAGTGTGTCATGGTCATAGATGGTTTGCTAGCGGATGGATTGTTTTGAATATCTAACTCAGAGACATGATCACATGCATGCTATCCATTATCCTCTTCAACACCATCTTGGAATTTGTCATGAAAAAATTAAAAAAAAACAGATAAAAGTCTGACATTTATTGACAACCCCCTATAGACGTTAGGTATGTTGATGATGCAATCCTGATCTTTTACAAATTAAAAATATCCACTAAATAGGTAGACGAGGCATGTAAAAATGGAGCTTGAAAATATGGCACAAAGGTAAGATCACTTCACCACCAAGTAAAGAAATAATTGCTGGCACAGAGCCAGCAATTTTGAGGGGAGAGGGCAAAACGTTTACATCAACCTCAATACATAACTCGTACTTCATTTATCGACCCGGAGAGGATGAAAGATAAAGTCGACCTCGGCTGAATTGAATTCAGCACGTAATAAGTCGGAAGAAATACTGCAGAACATTTTGTCCAACGTTCAAATGATTCTGCCAGTTCACCGCCGTACTTTGCAAAGAGATAATAATAAATAGCATAGTGTTTGTGAAGTCTGTAAAGTACTTACAGAAAATTAAAAATCACAGTCTAGAATAGGCAGAATTTAAGACAAAAGCTAAAAGTTAGACTGTAAGATACCCTTATTTTTCCTCTTTGCAATCTACAATACAGTCATAAGACGTATTGGAATACTATATTTGAAGACTATACTAAATATATCATTACGAACTGCTTCCAGAAGTAAAGCTTTTCACTTGGCATACACCGTTACTGAAAGCCTCACATAGAAGAGAGTGAAATAGTTTGATCGTGTAATAAGACTGACAAACAATATGTTCTGGCAAGACTTCGAAAATTCTGGATCAAGTGGTGGGCCGCCATGCTGTTAAGCCAACCCAGCTTGGTTAACGTGTTTTAGCTGAAATGATTAAGCTAATATGCAAATTAGTTCAGCCATTTAAGTTAAAAGCTAGGCTGCAGTGATTTAAAATAGCAGTTGATCTGAAAAGTACGCTTTGTAAGTAGAAGAATGAGACGGTGTTTGTAACAATTCAGCTATAAAATATGTCAGGTCAATATCCTTATTTATGTGGAGCAAATAGAGTCGCAAGATGAATTTATATTTGTTTTATGTTCAACACAGCACGTGTTGCGAACTGGAGGCTAACTACATTAAAATCACTTTTGATTTTTAACTGCATGCTATCTGTGCATAAAAACATTACATCTATCTATCTATCTATCTATCTATCTACACATACATACATATGATATTTTGATAAAAAAAATTTTTTTCATTATAAGTTTCAGCTCGAGAGGTGCGGCCATGCTGGGGCACCGCCGTTGGCTTTGCTACACTTCCACTAAACCTAGGTGAATTAGGAAGTTTGATATTGCTGCCCTCATCTGTTTCTTGCCGCGATGTTGGTTCAACCGGAACTCTTGACAGTAGGAGACCTAGATTTGTTTTGAAGACGCCTACATCCACTCCATGTAGGTCTCTCAGGCTTTGTGAGAGGATATTGAAGAGCTGTGGACCCTTGAATCCAAGCTGTTGCAGTATCTGGTCCTGTATCCTGATGAGAATATTGGGATTTTTGGTACTATGCAAACATTTTTCTTTCTTTTGTCTATGAAAATGCTCTCAAAACATTTCATTTTGCTTTTAAATATAAATTTACTCTTAACCATTTTAATGTGTGTGTGTGTGTGTGTGTGTGTGTGTGTGTGTGTGTGTGTGTGTGTGTGTGTGTGCATATACGGGGTGTGGTGAATAAACTGTCGTCTAAATTACGCAAAAATGAAAATAATACTGACATCTCATTTTAACAGATATATTTACCAAAATTACATAAAAATATCCTGAAATACTGGAGAGTAAATTTATTCAATAAAATCGCCATTGGATTCAACTTCGGAATCTTCTGCAACTCTAATGGACGGTCTCCTTGTTTAAGTTGGTGAATGCTGCCATAATCCTTGCCTTCAGTTCATCTTTGGTGTTACAAAGAGTTTTGTAGGTCTCTCGCTCAACTGCACCCTACACATAATAACCAAGAGGGTTGCAGTCGGAGGAGTTAGGTGGTCAGATGTTAGGAGTGATGTGGTCGAAAAAATTGTCTGACAGCCATGACTGGGTTCTCTGGCTTGTGTAGCATGATGCATAATCCTAGACATAGGATCTTCCAGCAGCCACCCTCTTGACCCAGGACAGCACTACCTCCTCCAGGCACTTGATGTAGGCCTCCGTGTCGAGTCTGAGGCCGTGCTGGAAGATAAATGGTGGCATAACGTCGTCATCACTAGTGATCACTCCAAACACTATGATGTTAACTGGATGTTTAATTTTTATCGCTCTTGGTACATGTCTTCAGATTGACACCCAAACACTCTGAAATGTTCGTATTGAACCTCCAGTACGAATGCCAAACAGTACAGCATGTCGTTTCCAAATTTCTGGCTGAGTGAATTATGTCATGGTGCTGCTTTTCTCACAGACGCTGCCCAACTGACCCTTCTATACTGTGTAGTCGACCAAATCAAAAACAAACAATGCGCATGCACGAAATAAAAAAATATAAAATGGCGACAGTTTACCCATCGCACCCTGCATCTTTGTGTACACTCGCGCGCGCACACACACACACACACGCATAATCTTTTGTTTCAGTCACACAACTGCGACCATGGTCTTGAAAGATTTAGTCAAAACAGTGACCTCAGTACTTTTTTTAAAACCCTGGTGTTAATTCACGGAGACGTAAAGAAACCAATACCAGTTGCCAAGCGGTGATGATATGCGTACGGAGGATGTATGTGTACGTATATAAATATATATATATATATATATATATATATATATATACAAGGTTGAGGAGGGTATTGGATTTAACCAAACCCCGGAGGATACAGGTAATACCGAGTAAGTGCTCTTTTTTCAGCACATCACACTCTGTACCACTTCATACTAAAAATATCCGCCTATGGATATAGTAATAGATTACTTGATTTTTTCTGTCTCCGATGAAGGGAAGTACTGGATCTTCCCAGAAACAGCTGTAAGACTCTATCCATAAAATTCTTCAACCTTACCTTTGCTCTCTTTATCTTTTTGTTTTTATATATTTACATATATATATATACATAAAACTTAGATAACTTAGATTGGTTTCGGCCATTATCGGCCCAAGCCATGACTAATTCAATAGCACCATCTGGGAAAGTCTTTTAGTTAATTATTTCGGGACACCATGGACCACTCAAGCAGAGAGTTGTTGTTGGTTGGGACGTATCCAGGTGTAGGTGGTTTATCTGGTATTTCCTGGAGGAATTTGTCCAGGTACTGTTTGAAAGGTGTAGGATCTTTTCCTACTTTAATTTCTTTCGGGATAACATTGAAAAGTGCAGGACCATTTGCAGTGAAGAAATTGTGTTGCAATGTTCTTATGTGATGTGATCTCGACCTTTGAAATGGATGCATTGCACGGGGGCCTAGTCTTGAGTGAATTGTAAACTTAATACCAATATCATTTGGATAATATTGGTGGAATATTTTCCACATGGTGCAAATGATGTATCACTCACAGTGGTGTTGCACACGACGGGTTTATTTCAGTTTCCTCCATCAAATCTACTCACAAGGCTTTTGTCGGCCCGAGGCAATAGAAGACACTTGCCCAAGGCGTCACGCAGTGGGATTGAATACGGAACCATGTGGTTGAGAAACAAACTTCTGATTATCTTGTTTAAATTACTGATAGTTAATTTTCCATTTTCTATCTGGCGCTTTAACTAGATTGATATGAGGATGTTCATAGGTGAAGAATATTTCTTTTTGATAATAGCAATACAATATATCTTGACTAAGATGCTTACCTTTTATTAACCAAATCAATGTAATTTTGTTCAGTTCCAGTGTACCAGGTTGAAATTCCGCTCTCCCCTAAAATTTCCCCTTGGGAAAGTTTTGCGCAGAACATTTTTCCCTCGGGAGGGAAGTTCTACATAGATTATTTTCCCCACTTCTTAGCGCAATTTCCTCCTTTCAGAATTAATTAATTATAGTTTAATTGGTAATGAAGAGTAAGCTAATGGAATACAAAATTCATCCAAGACAAATTTTCCAAATTATCTAATTACCATCCGAGATGGTGTCAAAAACATATGAAATCTTTTATTTGTACCTGGGTGAAAGCAGGTATCCAGAAGGATTATCAAAAGGGTAGAAAAGAGACGTACGGAAAAAGGGTGAACTGTTTCACGTGCAAGATGGTATTTTAATGCACAAACTTACGGATGGAGATAAAATGAATTATCGTCAAGTACTTAAGATAGATCATGCACAAAGAGTTATAAAAGCATGATGGTTTAGGAGGAGCACATCTTGGAAGGGACAAGACCATTTCAAAAATAAGTGCAAAATATTTTTGGAAAGGCATACATGATGACATTACCAAATACCTATCCAGACGTAACAAATGGCAAAAATCAAGTAATAAACCATTCATACAAGCACGTGAACTACATCCTATTCCAGTTCCCGAAAAATTCTGGAGTCAAGCTAGAATGGACCTTATCGATCGATTACCAAAGACGCCGAGAGGTAACACCTATATTGCTGCAATAGCTGATTATTTCACCAAGTATCTTGTTGCGATTCCCATTCCAGAAAATCAGTAGCTGATGTAGCCAGCTTTTCTTCTAGATGCCATATGTGATTTTGGTTGTATGGAGACCCTCATCACAAATCAAGGCAGAGTGTTCGTCAATGAACTGAATTCCATTCTTTGTGAGACGCTGGATATCAACCATTCTTTGTGAGAGGCTGGATACCATCCTCAGACAAATAGATTACAGGTAGCATTAATTACGTTTGTTTGTATTCCTGAACCCTTGTTAATTTTATTACCTGAAGATTGACGCAAAGTTATAAAAGTATACGCGGAAGCACTGAAAAGTTCCTGGCTTTGGGTAAATGAAAATACTGTAGGATCAGTTAAGTATGATTTTATTTAACATACTCCTCTCTCAGATTCATACACTTACTGCAGCAGTCGTTCAGCTTTTCTAAGCCTGTAAAGGAACTCAGAAGGTTGGGCCTCCAGCCAGGCCTTTCGCGATACCCTTATAACCAGGAACTTTTCAGCAACCCCTCGTATATTCAACTACATTACTGTATTATTGACCTTATTATGTTATTTATATCTCACATGTTATTTATATCTATTTGTAGGAAAAATTCAACGAAACTCTAGAAAGGGTTTTGATAAAGTGGCTGTGAGAATCAAGATGACTGGGACCTGCACGTCAAACCAATTTTTTTCGGATACGGAACATCGGTTCATGCCAGAAACTACTTTTAGTGCAATATTTAGAAGATAACCTGTATTACTAGTTTATCTTGACATTAGCCCAGACAAAGAAAGTCAGACAGAGGAAAAACAGACGTCACTGTTAGGGAATTAACTGGGCAAAGAACAGAGGCCAAGAATGATGCAGAATCAAAAGTGATGGAAAATATATCCAAAGCTCAGAGCAGACAGAAGAAAGATTATGATTGGAGACACAGTGCCAATGAATCAAATATTACAGTTAAATCGCTGGTGTTGCTGAAAAATAATAGATGCGAGGAAAATCATAGATGGGAGGAAAATTGGAGCAGAAATGGCTTGGACCTTACAAAGTTGCTTCCCTGTTTGTTTTACATAATATAGATATTATTCTATAGATATTTTATAAATATGATCCAGCTGAAGCTGTATTCTCAGATGTCGTCAGGTGAGTAGTTTTGAGAGCAATGCTGCATCACCTATAGCTTCCCATTGTTTTCTATCCCTTCTTCTATTTTTCGCATTCCTTTGATAAAGAGCAACACGTCGATTGAAATAGACAGAAGTCGTTAAAAAATACCGAATAAATTTTTGGAGACAAAAATCTAAAAACGTAAATTATAAAATAAATACTTATGATACATATATATATATGTGTGTGTGTGTGTGTGTGTGTGTGTGTGTGTGCGTGCGTGTGTATGCATGCATGCATGTATAACACATACATACACACACATACGTGTGTGTGTGTATGTGTGTGTGTGTGTGTGTATTTCAATTAATTAAATGTCAATTATACTTTAGGTTTTCTCTCTGTCTGACATCTATTTGTCTGTCCGCTCTTCAAGTATCTATCTATCTATCTATCTATCTATCTATCTATCTATCTATCTATCTGTCTGTCTGTCTGTCTGTCTGTCTATCTATCTGTCTGTCTGTCTATCTATCTAGCTGTGCGTCTGTCACTCCGTTTGGTTGAACGCCTTAAAAAGACAATACGCTAAATGTCAACAGGAAGAACGTATTATGTGTTTATATAATCCTTTGTGTGTATGTGTGTGTTTGCGCGCGTGCGCGTTGTGTGTATGTGTACCTCTATTGCATATCTAGTTTTTATATATTAACATATCGGAATGTGTGTAGGAGTGCATGTATGTATGTATGTATGTATGTATGTATGTATGTATGTATGTATATATGTATGTTTCTATCTCTCTCTCTCTCTCTCTCTCTCTCTCTATATATATATATATATATATATATATATATATATATATATATATATATATATATATATATATATATATACATATATATGTGTATGTGCGTGCACAATATACTGCACATAATTAATGTATGCTTTGGCACATGTTTGTATCTATGCATTTATGTATGTGTACGTACATACTTGAATATAAATGTGTATGTAAGAGGGGTATATAACTTGGAGGAGTGAAATATGTAGAATCGCCAATACCGTTGCAGGTCCAGTGAAACTGATAGAAGAAAGAAGGGCAGAAACCTCATCTCATGTGTTATTCTTGGATCATGGTTCGAGTCCAGGAAAAAAGTCACAGGCAAAAGAGTTACGAGAAAAACACTGGAAAACTACAAGGCAATGGCAGGGTTATTCGTCTTAATCATCAACATTAAAAATATTAAATATACATGTAATACCATGATGGTGCTTCTAATATGTACATGCCAGTTATTGTCAATAAATGACTGACTTTCTTTTGTTTCATTGTCTTACTTTGCTTATGAAACTAAATAAAATGCTGTCTATTTTATACGTGTATAATACCACCATATACAAATTGTGTACAAGTCATACACTGTCAGTTAAATGATCTAAAATATGAAGTGTTGCTGAAGAGTTCCTAGCATTAAGGATATCACAAAGGGCCCGGTTGAAGGCCCAAACTTCTGAGTTGTTTTACTGAGCTTAGAAAAACTGAAGGACCGCTGCAATAAGTATGTGGATTTGAGAAGGGAATATGTTTTATAAAGTCATAATTAACTGATCTTCTTGTATTTTCTTTTACCCAAAGTTAGGAACTTTTCAGCACAACCTCGTATTTTTTATTTTTTATTTTATTTCATTTTTTATTTTATTACTTTAATTGTTTATAGTATTCAAGCAAAAAATTTGTCCTTTTTCTTTTGACTTTTTTCCAAGCAAAGATTACGACTTCTTTGTTACTTTTTCCTCTTGGACACCGTGAACACACTTCCACAAGTCTACGCGAATGCTCTTTTGTAGACATATACATACATCACACACAGCTGCATCCTCGTTACACGAGTAAAGCCATTGGCAACAATCATGAACCATTTCAGTAAGTCATCTTGGCAATGGCTTTACTCAAAAACAGCTGCTCCCATAAATTCTAGAATAAAATTTAAGATTTATGGAGACTCAAAGCTAGAAACATAAAAATGACAGTAGAGACATACAAGGAAACAAACAATGGAGGGTCGTTAGACCAGAACAGGTGAAAAATAGTTAGCGGCAATATGTTGTTGTTGGTACTCCGTCGCTTACGACGTCGAGGGTTCCAGTTGATCCGATCAACGGAACAGCCTGCTCGTGAAATTAACGTGCAACTGGCTGAGCACTCCACAGACACGTGTACCCTCAACGTAGTTATCGGGGATATTCAGCGTGACACAGTGTAATAAGGCTGACCCTTTGAATTACAGGCACAACAGAAGCAGGAAGTAAGAGTGAGAGAAAGTTGTGGCGAAAGAGTACAACAGGGTTCGCTACCATCCCCTACCGGAGCCTCGTGGAGCTTTAGGTGTTTTCGCTTAATAAACACTCACAACGCCCGGTCTGGGAATCGAAACGGCGATCTTATGACCGCGAGTCCGCTGCACTAACCACTGGGCCATTGCGCCTCCACAAGCGGCAATAATAT
>NC_142935.1:53993602-54018602 GCF_046866305.1 Octopus bimaculoides
CTTTCGGGGTCGATAAATTAAGTACCAGCTACGCACTGGGGTCGATCTAATCGACTTAATCACTTTGTCTGTCCTTGTTTGTCCCCTCTATGTTTAGCCCCTTGTGGGCAATAAAGGAATAAGAAAGTAACAGACGAAAGAGAAAGATCGTTTGGGACTTCATGATCTAATATGATCATGGAATCAAACGTCGGAAACCCAAAATTGTGCTGGTAGACCAGGGAGAAAAATTGTGCCTGATCATAGACAGTACGTACCCTAGGAACAGCAGAATTGTTTAAAATAAGGAGAAAGAAATGACGAGATACGAAACTCTGCAGAGAGAAATAAAAAAAATAAAAACTATGGTCAACGAAGAAGGTATATATTGTGCCAATAACTGTTGGTGCCCTACACAGTGAGCTCAGAAATTTAGAAGTGGTTGGAAAAGATTGACATAGAAATCGAAATAAAGCACATCCAGAAAACAGCATTACTTGGTAGTGCAAGGAGTCTCCGCAGAGTACTCGGGACTCGAAAAGAACACGCCACCTTAGTTCGCGGAAAGTGAACTGCTAGCACATTAACGAGACCTCTAGCAGCAAGCTGAGTGTGCCAGAAGAAGAAGAAATAAAAATAATAATAATTTTGGCACAAGACCAGTAATTTAAGGGTAGTGGGTAAGTCAATTTCATCGACCCCAGTGCTCAGCTGGTACTTATTTTATTGGCCAAGTGCTCAACTGGCACTTATTTTACCGAACTCGAAAGAGTTAAAGGTGAAGTCGACCGTAGTGGAATTTGAACTCAGAACGTAAAGACGGACGAAATGCCGTTAAGCATTTTTGGCCGGCGTGCTAACGATTCTGCCAGCTCGCCGCTTAGACGATGACAACAAAGACACCAGCAATAATAACAGCAACAATAATAATAATGATGATGATGATGATGCTAATAAAAATAAAAATTACAATAATAAAGAAAGAAAAGAGATAATATCTAAAGTTGCAACAGTGGCATAACAAAACTTGCAGTTAAAATAAACAATATTACAGCAGTGTGATACCTTACACTGCTGTAGAACATCAGATCTCTGACGAATATTTGTCGCTAGTTTAGACCAGTTTACGCGGCAATAATATGATGTTTTGTTGCTGTTCCCTTACAAGAGATAATTTCTTTACTTATGAAATAGCATGTTGTGCTAACAACCCCACCATACATATAAATATGATATTAACCTTAATGAATGTGCTAAGCGTGCAACTTCCTTGCCCTTACTCTATCATTTCTGTGAAGCTTCTAAAGTTTCTGTCCGTGGTTGTTTCTATTTTAACCAGTTTGTTTTTGTGTAATGCAAAATCTTTCTAGAAACCATATGTACTGAATACAAGTACAAATGTTCTGCATAGAAAATGTGTGTGTGTATGTGTGTGCGTGTGTGTGTGTGTGTATGTGTGTGCGCGTGTGTATGTATGTTTATATATATATTCATATACGTCATACAGACGTCATAACTTGCTTGAAGACCCCTGTGTCCTCGCAAGAGAAACACAGACTATCAAGAGACTGACTCGACGAATATAATGTGTGTGTGTGCGCGTCTATGCTTATGTATGCATTTACGCGCGCGCGCGCGCACACACACGCACCTTCACATGCACACGGCATGGTTTTGTAAGCCAGAAAAAGTTTTCATTAGAGATTTCACCTTCCTTCTTCGTAAATTGCCATACAAACTTTTGAATTTTTATTATGACCATCATTCTTATCCTCGATCCAAACACCAAAACGTCGATCTATTTTCAGTATCACAGCTCTATGGGAACATGAATTCCGATCAATGAGCGGTGTAGCTTTTAGAGCGCTTGACTTAACCTTCTCTCTGTTGTCACTTGTTCCTACTGTAGATGTCGCAAGCTTTAATATTTTAGCAATGTGACTGATATTTTTCTCCCGCATCATGTCTTTTTCTGTATAGTTCTTTTACGATCAATTTCGCACTACTGCCCCTCAATTCAACTCGAAAGTATCGATCTAGGCCATATCTTAATGAAAGTAGAAGATGCAGAATCATTCTCAGAAATCCAATCGATCCAGGCGCTTTCCTGAACTAGAAAAGCGAGATCTTTGGATACTGACTCCATGAGCGCAAATTCATCTTGACTATGTGACCTTGTTTCTTTTTAAACTAGAGAACGATATACACACAACCTCCACACATCACCAATGTCACTAACGTCAATCCTTACTTCTTCGTTCCGTCTCTCCCGGGATATTGTTCGTTAAGTTTCGTTTCACCTTTTTGTCACCACAGACTCAATCTAGAATCCACGTGCTGCGAGCGTTAAAGATGCTATGTGCTTTTGGCCAGTATGTCTGAAAAGTCGTCAATATTGCTTTGTAGTAATATTCGGCGCGAAACCGTGAGTACATTCGGGCCAATTATATGCCATAACTAGTAACATAATGTCTGACGATTTAGAAATATACCCGCTCTATTACTTATATTGAATGTGCTGTTATTTCTGACTTATATACATCTATCTATCTATCTATCTATCTATCTATCTATCTATCTATCTATCTATCTATCTATCTATCTATCATGCTCACACACGCATGCACACACACAAGCAATCACGCACAAGCACACACACGTATTTATACACACATACAACGCATACATATATGATTGTGTTTGTTTACATGCATAGATACATCCCCTGCCTACAGACACACAATCGCATACACACTGTGCGTGCGCGTACGCGCGCGGTTGTATGTGTGTGTGTGTGTGTGTGTGTGTACTTGTTTTGTAATGTATATTATTAATAAATATCTCTCTGAAGCTAAGATTTTGTTTGCCTTAGTTACCCCACTTACCTCATGCTGTCTTTCGTTATCACTTTCTATTTAACTAGCGTTCACACATAAAACATACACACACACACATACACACACACACACATACACACACACACATACACACACACACAGTCACACACACACATTTGTGTGTGTGTGTGCGTGTGCGTGTGCGTGTGCGTGTGCTTAAACTTTATTTTCCCAAGGTGAAGTATGTATATTCGTGGGTATTTGGAAGTGGCATCGTATAGCTATTTAGGAATGAAGGCAATCTTAATTGTCCTATCAGACTAATCTAACAGATGGTCACGGTATTTAGGAAGTAGGAGAAATATTCCATCAGATTCTGAAAAAAAATTTCTAAAGTACATCTTTTGTTTGTTCCTAAAACAACCTTCGTATTTTACTTGTCAGTTAAATTACAGATTACTTGTGCGTAGTCTCTTGGCCTGGGACCCCATAATTTAAATCTGGTATTCACTACAATCAATGACTGGTATTAATCTGATGTTGATCTTAACATATTGGGTCATCCTATGAATGATGCGGTTTTTTCAACTGGATGAACTAAAAGTCGGAGGGAGGGAGACGAGACAAACTGCCTGCATCAGCTTAGTGTAAGTTTTGAAGAGTGCAGTTCGATTTTAACAGTTATTTTTTCAAAGCTATAATGGAAATGACAAAGAAGAATATTCGGCATATTTTGCTTTATGAGTTTAATAAAGGCAATAACGTAACGGAAAGTGCGGGGAATATTAATGCAGTACATGGTGATCGGACAATAAGTGTGAGCCAGTGTAAATGGTGGTTCCAGAAATTCCGAGTCGGAGATTACAGCCTAGAAGATGAATCTCGTCCTGGAAGATCTGAAGTGCTCGACGAGGACGTCCTGCAAACTCTGGTGGAACAAAATCCTATCGTAACTGTTGAGGAACTAGCAGAGTAGCTTGGATTTGGTCATTTAATCATTCATCAATCGACACCTGCATGCCATCGGAAAACGACTATCTTTGGTTTCAAGACAAAACGTGTTCTATCAGGATAATACTTGGCCACATACAACAAAGATGACATTCGAAAGGCTGGAGCAGTTTGAATGGGAAACGATGCCCCACCCACCATATTCGCCATCTGATTATCATTTATTATGCAATCTTCAAAAAAATATGAATTCTGTAGACGAGGTCAGAACAGTACTGGGGGAGTATTTTACATCACGGACAAGTGAACTTTGGAAGAGGAGCCTTGCAAGTCAACCAAATAGATGGGAGAGCATAGTAGAAAATGAAGGAGAGTATACCTAAAATTAAAAATGAACTTTGTTTATCTGAATTTTGAAAAATAAAATCATTAAAAAAACCGCATTATTTATGGGAATAGAATAACAATAAATCCTTGTCACCCAAATATGATTAAGAGAAAGTTACCTGGTGTTTTGCTAAAAGCCTTTTTTTTTTTCTCACAGTTCACTCCCTAGATGTCGCTACAGATTTTCATTTTCTCTCAGCCACAGGACAGGAGTGAAGAACGTAAAAAGATAGAGTAATTACCCGAAAAACAAGCTTTCATCCTGATACAAATAAAAGATAAATTCGATAAAGGAGAAGTCATCAATTTAAAAGAAGAAACAGTATGGTGCAGATTTGTATCCTTAATAAACTTTATATAATTGAAAAATTCCCCCAAATGCATGATTATTGATAACCTGGGGAAATGGGGAAATGTTCATCACCATATTCCATTCTTTGCAAAGTAAAGATGTTTTACGTCGAGCTAGCTCTGTATCAAAGAAGAAATTTTAACAAAAATGGAAGTAGGCAAAACGAGCTAATCAAAATTCGCTGGGCACCAGTTTGTCAGCGTCTGACAATTAGATATGAAGCGAGTTTTTCGGCTATTCTCGGAGCTGAGACTAGAACACTTTTGGAAACAGTAGTCTCTGCTGCGGCTCGTCACACTCTCTTCTCCTCTTTCTCGGGGAAGAAAGCCCTTAAGTAGCTGTTACTGCTACATGTACGTGTAAGAGCTGGGCTTAACATTTTTCTGACATATGAAAGTTGACGCAAATCTTCGATACGACAAATACACAATTAGCAGAGCGCGATATGCCGTAAAACACGGGTTGAATCTATTTATTGAACAATATTTTAACAGTATGTATGTCTCCTTCTGATTCACAATAAGACAAGAATAATGAAAAATGAAAAGTACACAAAAATGCAGAAGTTCAAAATTTTTATTTTGCGCTCCTTCCCAGACAACAATGACGTCAAGTTTCGCTTGTTCGTAACCAATTAAAAGAAGGAGAAAAGAAAATGAGGAGAGAGAAATTTTAGCCAAAGCGTTTTGTATCAATTTGATGGAACTCTCCTGTCATTTTACTTGTTTCCCACCCTCCCTCACTAGAGCTGAACGCTATGTAGTTTTACAAATATAATTGTCTTCATGTGTTTTGAGGACAGAACTTGATAAAATAATTTTGGAAATAGAAAAAAAAAATCAATTTTATAAATGACATTGAATCTAAAATATTGCAGCAAGAACAAAGAACACTTCTATTTTATGGCTTTTCAAAAATGAACAAAATAATTAGAAAAATTTCTTCCACTGCGCTCAACCAGCGGCGGGTATGAATGTTGTACGGCCAAAATTTCGGAGTGGTTGGATGGTTCTCTTCTCCCTGTTGGGGGTGGGGGATACTTTTGATTTTGTTTCCAAAATTAAGCACCGAAATAGTTTCGGAAACTGATTTTAGTAAAGGAATGAAAGCGAGCATGGACACCTTTGAAAAACAGTCAAACTAAAGTATTCCACATAATTTCCTATGCAAATTATAGAAGTATGTATTACAAGGCAATACAATGAAGTTTTGACAAAAATGTTACCATCCGACGAAGAAATGTGTCATAGGTACTCACCACCATGACAGTTAATTTTGCTGATGTCCACATAACAAAATTAGAGCTATAGTTACTAGAGACATTTAAATCATTGCTAATTCATAAACCAGTTATTTTGGTTACGGTTGAGTGATGACGTCTTTTTCGTTTGGGAAGGAACGAAAGACAATCTTTTAATTTTTACATTTTTGCTCTGGTGGAGAAATGGTTGGAGTGTTCTATCAGATTTATACAAAACTTTTAAACAAATAGGACAAATAGGTGTATTACTCTTTTTCTTTTTTTTCTGTTTTTCTTTTTAATTTTTCATTTTGTTTTCTTGTTCTAATGAATAACATGAACGAAATGGTTGTATACAGTGCTCAAGTGCATTACAACTAAGAAAAAAAAAAAAAGCCACCAGGTCTACTTTTGATGGATTTCGAGAACCATGGAAGTTTTGAAGGACGTAGTGTCACGACAGCTAACGATTGATGCGGGGAGTTTATTCCATGCTTCAACAATTCTGAGCGTGAAAAAATATTTCCGAAGGTCATGTTGTTTTTTGATTTTATAAGCATGTCCGCGAGTGTTTGTCATATGGAATTCAAAAAGGTACCCAAGGTTGTTGTTTGAAAGATGGTGGATAATCTTGTGGGTGTCTACCAAGTCAGTTGCCAGACGTCTGAGCTTCTATGTGTCCATGCCTAGGGAAACAAGACGTTCAGAGTATGGTAAGTACCTAACGATGGGTATTCGTTCTGTTGCACGATTCTGAACAGTTTCCAGGATATTTATATGCTGAGCAATCTAGTTGAGTTTTTAAATTTTTGTATTTTTTAGTATTATTGTGTTTTATTTTGGATCTGGGATAGACAGGCGTACTTTTTCATATATCGTTTACTTGTTTCAGTGTTTTGAACTGCAGCCATGCTGGGGTACCGCCTTGAAGTGTTTGGTCGAATCCCAGTACTTATTTTTAAACTCTGGAATTCATTCTATCGCTCCTCTTTTTGCAGAAGTGCTAAGTTACGGAGATGTAAACAAACCAACACACATCACAGGATTCCACACAGTTTTCAGCTACCAAATTCACTCTTAAGGTACTGCCCAGCTCCGAGCTATAGTAGAAGGTACTTGCTAAAAGTGCTGCGCAGTGGGACTGAACCCCAAACTCTCTACTATTGGCACAAGGCTTGAAATTAGAGGAGGTGGATAGTCGATTACATCGACTCCAGTACTCGACTAGTACGTTTTTCATCGACCCCGAAAGGGTGAAAGGCAAAGACGACCTCGGCGGAATTTGAACTCAGAACGTAAAGACGAACGAAATGCCGTTAAGCATTTCGCCCGGCTTGTTAACGATTCTGCCACCACCACCATAATCATCATCATCATCATCATCTGATCTGATGATGATGATGATGATGATGATGATGATGATGATCACTGCCATCAATTTTGACATATGAATGTTTGAAGGAGAGGATTGAGAAAAAAAAAGATAAACAAAGAAAAAAAAACCTTTAAGAGTAAAAGTAACTGCATCTATTTGTGATGGATTCTTGAACGTAATTTGAATGCAGCTATGGATTTTGCTATGAAGTCACAGTGGGGACAACGGTGATTTTGATTTTGCCTGGGATTGGACAAATGTATTTGTTGATTGCAGGATATAATCCTTTTATTGCTTTGTTTCTTCCACTCAAATAGTAATAATAATACGGTTTTTGATTTTAACTGATTGGAAGTGCTATCATGTACATTGTTTTGTCTTGATATAAAAGGTGGGCTACAGCAAATATTCTGCTCAATACCACAGATTTGATTGTCGGTTGCTTGACCTTCACCAGTTAAGCAGGTGTATCCCTGATCACGTGCAGAAGTAGTGAGTGAGCATCATAGTCATGTGTTGAGAGGAATTCTTTAGGGTTTGAATAATTCACCTTTGGAAACATGGATGTTTCGTTCAACATTCTTAAACAACCCTTATTCAGGGACCTTTTGAGCGGGATGGGCTACTCGACCTGAAGAAAGTTCTAACTGGGCTCCACCTACATGGTCATGCGCTGTTTATCTTAATATGAGATCACCATGTCGTGCACATATGATTGTGATGCATGTGCCCGGTGTACCCTTATCAGACAGATAGTCATGATGAGTACATTGGGCCTCGGATATTTGTACCCCAATGTCACTTTGATGGTATGCGCTTCTCTTTCACTCAATAATAATAATAATAATAATAATAATAATAATAATAATAATAACGACAATAATAATAATAATAATAATAATAATAATAATAATAATAATAATAATAATAATAATAATAATAATAATAATAACGACAATAATAATAATAATAATAATAATAATAATAATAATAATGGTTTCAAATTTTATGACAAGGGCAGCAGTTTTGGAGGAGAGGATGAGTCGTTTACATCGACCCCAGTGTTCAAGTGGTACTTATTTTATCGACCCCGAAAGGACGAAAGGTAAAATCGACCTCAGTAGAATTGGAACTCAGAATGTAAGGCCGGAAAAAATGCTACTACGCGATTTGCACCTAACTCTAAAACTTCTGCTGTAGTAATAATTATAGCAGTTTCACATTATTTACTAATGTGAAGAAATAGGTAACATACACACACACACACACACACACTGTACATACGCAAGCAAACGTCTGTGTCTGTGAATGTGTGTGTGTGTGTGAGAGAGAGAGAGAGAGAGAGAGACTGTATGTGTCAGTGTGCGTACGCACGCGCACGCGAGCATGCGTATGTGTGCTTGCACTTTTTGCATAATTGTGTATAAATTATATATCCTGTTTTGCATAATTTATATATCCTGCTGCGATGTTTAATGTTAAGTACCAGGACATTGAGGTATGGAGTAAGGGGAGAAGAAAGAGAAAGAAGTGTTATTTGTTATTGCGTTATGGTGACAATTAGAAGCATTGCAAGAATTCTATGGGCTATTGATAAAATTTCATACACACAACTATTATTATTTCGTAGCATTCATCTGCCTAAATATATCCGTCATCCTACATAGCAACAAACTTGCCTATCTATTGTTTATCCATTCATCTGTAATATTTATCTCCTTGTTATATATATATATATATATATATATATATATATATATATGGGAGAATATACAAAAAATAACAACAGACGAGGACAGGTGGTGTAAATAACAAAAGTATATATTAGTATGACGCTCGGGAATACGGAAAGTCTTTGACGTTTCGAGCTACGCTCTTCAACAGAAAGAATACGGAGACAAGGAGAAAAACACGGAGAAAAAAAATTGAATAGTGTTCAGTCAACGGTCAATCATAATATATATATATATATATATATATATATATATATATAATCCATATGATATTATATAATATAAGAAGAATAAGAATATGGCAAGAATCCATATCATACATCATCATATACAATAACAGGCTTTTATCACTCTCCATTCTTCTTCTGGCTTATCTTGGCCTGGTTGTCAAATTCGTTGTTACTGGACGAGTTATAATGTTCTATGCACTGCGATTCATACTTAACGGAATAGCTGATATTTATTCCTACAACACAATGGATATAGAGTCGTTTACTAAGACAATTGGTGGCCTTGACTTATTTTCCTTGCCTTTGTCTCCACTGAGGCTTTCATAAGTACTTTTATATCTATGTCATATGCCATTTGCCTTCAATAGAAATTGTATCTCGCTCATAGAGGTCGTCCACTCTCATTGTTTGCCGACTGTTGATAGCTTTTAGAGAGTTCGAGTTTAGAAACACTTCTCCTGCTACAGTAACTCACAATGTTATAAAAGTTTGTAAAGCTATTACAATATTAGGTACAAAGTTTTCTAATTTATGGAGGAAAAATTTATTCGGTAACATACTTTAGAGAACTCTCTGCTGTAAATTTCTTCACGCTGGCTTTCAATTCATCTTTTAATCCTAATGCATTTATGTCAGAATGCCTATGGTATTGCAGAGCCAAAACCAATTTTTCACAATGTTCGAGCACTTTAACGTACGGTTTTGTGGCCAATTTAACAATAACGTAGAAGAAACCAAACGCTTGCCATATTCCTTCCATTTGTTCACGCATTTCTTTGACTGATGTAATAACTGTTTCCAAAATTGCCAAATAAAATTCAGATTTAAATCTAAATTGAGGATCTTCTAATGGTTCAGACGATATTTTTTTTTCCGACTTCCTTTCTGCTTTCGAATGCAGTGGATGTTCCTGCACTGACTGCTATTTAACATTAATCATGTATTATTTTTTTTAATGCTTTCTTTGCTCTACACTTTTGCAATAAAAATGCATGTTGTTAATTTCAGTTGTGGGCGAATATAAAAGTTTTCCTTCTCTATTTGCTTACTTGTGGGATAAATTTAATTCAAAAGACAATGACGATGATAATCTTGAAGTTAGAAATAGTCTTGGCAAAATACTTTACTTGACATCGCGTTATGGTTCCCCCACAGAGAAAATACTTTTTCATTTTCAATTAATACATCATTTACTTTTCTTAGATAATAAGTACAAAAAGAAAACAACACGGGAGGCATAAGTTTTAACAAATGTTGCATTAGCTTAACGCTTAAAAAGAAAGGAGAGTATCTTGATGTTTTGGACGCTTATCTTTCATCAGAAAAAAAAAAAAAAGAATGAGAAAAAGTGACGAAAAGGAAAATAATGAGGAGTGGTTGTTGGAAAGTGGGTTAGGAATCGTATTGCTGTTACTCAACCTCTTCGCCAAATAGTTTAAGGGAAATAATGTTCAAAATATTCTATACGTGTGTTCCAACAACGCGTCGAACTTGAAAAGAAAACACACAGCTTTCCTATTGAATTACAAAAAATAATAATGCATCCGTGCAACAACACACTGCATCATTTGCAACCGGATTTAATGCAAGGTTCGAAAAATATACATGGAATGTGAAATTCGTTTCTGAACACTTTTATGTTTACCTTTCATGTTGTTTCTATCATCGCAGAATTACCCTCACAAGTTATCTAAACTTAAGAATGAACTTTCAAGCTCTGTTAGTAACCTTTTATGCTAAATAAGTGCTTGTTAATTAATTTATAGAAATAAGCCCCCTCCACCACCACCACCACCACCACCAATGTTCTTTTATATTAACAGCTGTAGAATAAGACATTGAAAAGTTGATGTCTACAAAACTTATTACAATTGTCATTTACTCGGGATTCAGTTAACGATTAAAGAAAGTTATATGGGGTTTGTCAGAGTTTTCCAATTTTTGATTTGATTACATTCACTAATAACTGAATATTTTTATACTGCATGTTTTTACCAAATATTTCAAGCACTGTTCATTGTCTTTTATTTTGTGTACAAGTTCATCCATTTTAGAGAATCATACAAAACTAATATTTCAAAAAATTTAAGAAAATCTCCAATTTATTGAGGACACTAAATACCATTGTAAATAAGGATTCTGCGCCATTTAAACTCTTACTAAATCGGTCAATCTTCTTAAAACTTTATGCCAATATTTCTGTTTATTTTCAATTAGTACTTCATTCTCACAGACTTTATTTCACCTTCTTTCATTTTAAATTTCAGTTCCTTCCATTTGTTTCTGTTATTAATATGATTACAAAGGCGATGAGGTAGCAGAATCGTTAGCGCATCGGAAAAACTGCTTAGCGCAGTCCTTCTGGCTTTACTTCTGAGTTCGAATTACGCTACGGTTGACTGTGCATTTTATTCTTTCGGGCTCAATAAAATAGATACCAGTCAAGTACTGAGGTCCATGTAATTAATTTGTTTTCTCTCTCTCTCTCTCTCTCTCTCTTTCTCTCTCTTTCATCAAATTTGTTAGCTTTGTGCCAAAATTAGAAAGGATTTTCGGTGTGATTACATGTCTTCTTGTGCGACGCCTGTAGTGTTGCCATGTTGTGCCAATCTTTACTGCTCTTGTCAGATAAAATGCCCAGACTTTGCTTAAAGAAGTTGTTAATAAATAAGTTACAACAGAAACAAAACATAAAGCTCTATAGATATTGAATATTGTGACTATCCTCGACCAGTAACTTCACCACTGGCAAGCTTTCTGTTATGAAAAAAATAATGGTTGATACGTCTTTTTTTAAATTTTGCATTTAAAAAATCAATACTCAGCACTTACTCTGGCTTGTAGTTGTTGATAACAGAACACCTGAGTAATTTATCTATTTTGTCCTTGGCCATGGAAATGAATCAGTGTAAATAATGCCCTCATTATGTTGAAACGTTGACAAGTCGGTTTCATTTACTCCGCTAGTATTTCCTACGAAAAAGTATCTGACGCAACGTAAAAACTATTAGCCGTAAGTTCATGATATGTAACCGCCATATTAAACTCTTCCTTATCTTCTTTATTTTCCTACCTTATCAGCATCTTTTGATAAAACAGTCTTACATCGGATGAACCAAAAAAAATAAAATCTTAAATATAACTGCTATGTTTTGATAAAAACTGCTTATCTCTATATTTAAAAAAACCCAGCTGTGTCTCACGCATCTACTTCCGGTACCATACCAGCTTGTTTATTGATGATACATGGCCCTTTTAATTTGATTAAAGGATATAAGTTAAACTAATTTTTAGCCCCGTGAAAGGAATAGCAAAATTCGGCTGTGAGAAGGCAATTGAATTACTTTAGGGGTTTACATTACCAAAGATGATGGTTATTAAAAAGTGTAGGCATTCAATAAGACAGACCTGTAAAATAAATTTCGTCAAACATGAAACAAATAGGAACGTCCTCAATCTAACGATTTTATCTGTTATTATATTGTTATCATTATCATTATGATTACCATTATTTACTCTGGAGTTCATCTCTGAGATCATGACGCCCTAGGCAACCGCCTTAGTTTATTACCGTTCTTAGTGACTGGGCATAAAATTAAAGGCTTCTATATGTTAGTCCCGGCGAAGTTAAGGTCGTAGGACTAGAAACGCTATCATAAGATCCCAATAACAACATAGTTTACGACAATGGTCTCAATTTTTGATACAAGGCGGAGGCGATAATTAAGTCGATTACATCGACATCAGTATTCAACTGGTACATATTTTAATTGTCCCGAAAGAATGAAAAGTGAAGTCAACCTCGATGGGTAAAGAGCCGGAAGAAATGCCGTTGAGCATTTTGTCCGACGTGCTGAGGATTCCGCTAGCTCGCTGCCTTAACATAGTTTATGATAATGCCGCTTGAGAGTTTCTGTCAGTCATTAATCGTATTTTCTGATTCAACTACGAGGACATTTCAGATAATGTACTCCTGGTATTTGTATCTGAAAATAAGATGAGACGATCATAAATGGGAATTTTCTTCTCATAAATGGGAATTTTCTTCTCATAAATGTGCTTGATCTGGAGGAAGACAATAATATTTTGTATTGGCATAAAACTACATAGTTCAGGGTATTTAGGAATTAGTGGGTAATACTTTCTACTACAGGCACAAGGCCTGAATACATAACATTACCGGAATTTGGGGGAGGAATAAATCGATTACATCGAGCTCAATGCTTAACTGGTACTTATTTTATCGACTCCAAAAGGATGATAGCAAAAGTCGACCTCAGTAGAAAATGAACTCAGAAAGTAAAGCTAGAAAAAATGCTGCCAAGCATTTTGTCCATTTGCAAACGATTCTGCCCTCTCGCCGCCTTGATATAATGGATAATATATCGATTTCATTACTTCACTGCTACATTATTTCATCGGTCCTGGGAAGGATGTAAAGTAAAGTCAACCTTATTGTCATCCGAATTTTTGTAAGTAAAGGAACTCAGCTCAGTACTACAATCACTGCTATCCAAATATAAGGCTTCTACATGCTCGCCCATCACACTTTACAGTGTAAGTAAAGAAGTGTTATACAGATGCATTATAGATTAAAGATAGAATTGTCACAGTCGGAAAGCCTATGGTCATAGATATATTACATAAGTGTTTAGCCGAGGCTTAACAAATAACACAGTTAATGAGATAAGATTAAGCCATAAACACGGCTTAGATTTTTTGTTTCGTTTTAAAAGTGAAAACAAAAAGTATTTAAACTTTTGAAATTCATATATAAAAATTAATAAATAAAATAAATGAATAAAACTACAACAAAGTAAGATTTTCAGAAACTTTTGTTTTTAAAGCGTTTCCGCAATACTGATTTCTCTGAACCAGGGTTAGTCACCTTGGTCAACTCACTCTAAATTAAACAAATAAATAAAAAAAATAAATGCACCCTTTTAAAGCCTAGCCAGGCTCATGGGCACGGTTTCCCGGTTTCAATGGTATATGTGTTCCCCAGCTGGACGGGATGCCTGCCCATCACAACATTACTCATTTTTGCCAGCTGAGTTGACTGGAGCAACGTGAAGTGAAGTGAAGTGTTTTTCTCAAGAACACAACGCGCCGCCCGGTCCAGGAATCGAAACCACAATCTTACGACCATGACGCTGACACCCCTAACTACTAAGCCACGCGCCTCCACACAAATTAAACAAATACAAAACTTAAATAATTAAATGAAATACTGGTATATGTGCATAATGTAAATCAATGCGGATCATAAGTGGGTCTGGAACATCATTGTCAAGAAAGTCGGTGTTGTATCTGTATTTATTAAACGCAGTGAAGACAGTGGGTTAATGCTAAGGGATGTTCAATTCACGATCGTAAGATCGTGTGTTCGATTCCCGACTGCGCATTATGTCCTTGAGCAAGCCATTTTATTTCTCGTTGCTCTTGTCCACTCAGCTGGCTATACTGAGTTGTGCCCCTAATTCAAAAGGCCAGCTTTGTCACATCCTGTGACACACTGAATCTCTCCGAAAACTACGTTAAGGGTACACGTGTCTGTGGAGTGCTCAGCCATTTGCACGTTAATTTCACGACCAGGCTGTTCCGTTGATCGATCGGATCCTCGCCGTAACCGACGGATGCCAGTTCTTAATTAAACACATTTGTGCTCGCAAAATCGTGAGTGTTTCAGGCAAAATGCCTCACGTTGTTGGTTGAGATTCTTTACGTTCCAGGTTCAAATCCTGCGGGGTTCAAACTTGCCTTTCATTCTTTCGGGGACAAAAAAGTAATGTATTAGTGAAGTAGTGGGATAAATATAATCGACTACTACTTCCCCATTAAATTTGAAAATTTGCGCTTTTATAAGAATTGATTAATTAAAGCTTTTATAAAGATGAACATTTAAAATAATAATATTTACATCAACACATTTCAATCAGTTTGATTTCCGGTTATTATTGAACATCATATTTAAGAAATAAAGGTTCGTAGTTCGAGTTCAGTCTGGTAGTATATACACATCCAGAGCGTCATACCCAAAGATGCTTGGAAATAAAACTGTTCAAAACTTAATATAGATGCGAATATCGATTTCTATCATTGATGCAACACCAGAGTTTGGGGAACGGGGGAGTTGATTTTTATGCTTGTCACTACTCGATTTATATATATATTATCGATCTTGTTTTTGATGTTGTTATTGTTTAGCCACAGGTCAACCACGATCGACCAGACCCAATGGCCAAAGATATACCAGCCGCAACAATCCCGTCTTCTCCTTATGTGGAAAGAGTCCAGGTCCATACGTGTGATTTGAGGGAGATTTAACTACTATTTCGTAGTAGGTTGTACAACCATGTAGAGGCACATTCGTTGATTCATATCAAACACGTCAAGTTGAAAGGCAAAGTTGCAGAATTTGAAATCAGAACGAAATGAGGTGTAACTTGATACAAGACAGTGTGTTTGTCGTTGAACCGATTCTATAAATTTTTGGCAGCCTTTCACCCATCGACCAGGCCATAACTCTTGGAGGCATAAATGTAAATAATGATTTCTTGTAAAGGCGCACGGTCTCAAATTTAGACTGTTACTTTATTTTATCGACCTCGGACGGATGAAAGGCAAAGTTGACTTTGAATTCGCAACGTAAAGAGCCGGAACAAAGACCGCAATGACATTTGTTTGCATTCGAAATCATAAAAAAATAGATAATGAAAGAAAAAGAGAAATAAAGAAGGCTTCTATCAATGCAGAAAGTTTTACACACACACACACACAAAAAAAACATTATATTTCGGGTGTAAACACTAGCGTAGCTAGGGGGTGGGGTAGGTGCGGTCCGCCCTGGGCCGCACTTTTAAAGGGGGCACCACTTTTGGGTCTGCTGTAGACAATATGTGTTTTTTGTGGGGTCTGGGGGCAGCAAACAGAAGGGCGGCCCCGGGCGGCACACACTCTAGCTACGCTAGTGGGTGCAAAGGCCTATCTTCAAAAGTGAGCAATCAAAGAAATGAGAAGATAGGCTGAAATATAAAGGTGTAAAACTTTCAGCATTGTTAAAAACTCTCTTTATTTTCCTTCTCTTTCATTTCCTACTTCTTTACTACAATGTTTCAAGCGAACTACAACACGCTTAACGAAAAAATATGTTTAGCCCCAAAGATGAGGTTCAGTAAATTATAATCTTATTTACAATAGGTAATCTCAAACATCTATACATTTAATGAATTGTAGAATTTATGAATTGTCAAGTTTATAGGGATTAAAAGACCTTAAGAGTTAACTGTTGATCTAGTTTATCTTTTCTGTAATCCGAGGTTCAAGGCGGCGAACTGGCAGGGCTATTAGAACGTAGGATAAAATTCCTTGCGAGATTTGTTCTGAAACTCGGTGCTCTGTGATCAAATAGAACCGAGGTCAATTTTACCTTTTATCCTTTTGGGGATCAATAAAAAAAAGTGCCAATCCACGGCTGTGGGTTGTCAGAGCTCTTTGAGAGTTGCGTGAGATGACTCGTCATATGTCTTCCAACTATCCGTGTTTCGACAACAACGCATGCGCAGCATTAATGCCAAGTGTATCGGCCTAAGTCGGCATGGAGCGGCGAGACTTTCATGTGAGGACAATTTCTAACTTTACTAAATGAATGTTGTCCCCACTTGCTCAGTGTTTTTGCAGATGCATGGTTAACATCGACCGATGGAGTTTCTTCTATCTCAGGCTTGTTTTTACACTAACCAGGAACAGTTCATAAATTTTATAAAACAATTGGTGAACAATAGCGTCGTTGGTTACAGGTTTCTTACCAGCCAATCCTGAGTTCACTGCATTTCTGATGAAGCGTCACTAGGGAGTGTAGAACAAATATCACAAAGAACTTATTGAAAATTACTTAAGCACCAATTTCCTATTTTCATACCGAAAGCCGATATACATCGAATACATACATACATACATGAGCATGTCTAGATATGCAACTATATGCATGAGAATACATGCATAAAATATACAATTCTGCACATACATATATACATGCATACATACATACATACATACATACATACATACATACATACATACACGCATACATACATACATACATACATACATACATACATACATACATACATACATATATACATACATACATACATACAAAAATATCCTGTGGTTGATGTTGAAATTCCAATGAAGGAACCTTGGATCAAGGATAGAAACCGGTTCTTTCTCTATTGGCAAGAAATATTGAAATAGACTGAATAATGACATACATACACGCACAGACAGATAGACATGTATATATGTATGTATGTATGTATGTATGTATAGGTAGGATTTACAACAGAAGTTGTAAATCATGGGGTTTTGTTTATGTTATTGTTGTTTAGCAGTAGGTTAGCCCTTATCAAGCAGATCCATGATCCAAAGTGTTCCAACTGTAACCATACCAACTTTGTCCTTCCACTTTTTAAGATAGTAGTTTGTAATCTGAAGGACATTTACTCGTTAATTCTAACAGTTGTAACGGCCACATTGTCTCTGTTTTGTGGGTTAATGTTGTTGTTGCCATTCGTCTCTGTTTTGTGGGCAAATGTTGTTGTTGTTGCTATTGCTTTCGTTATTGTTGTTTAGTCTCGAGTCTGCCCTGATTTAGCAGTTCTATAGTCAAAGACAATCCAATCGCGACTAAGTTGTCTATTTTTTTCTATTTTAATATAACTATTCAATATATTTATTAAAAAAAAAACATCGTGGCGTGATTTGTCTACTGTTTCTTACAGATCAATGAATTAATGCAAACACACACACACACACACACACACACACACACTCCTTTATTAGTTCATTGGCAGGAAGAAGGCGTATGGCATAGTGGAAAGAGTGTTCAGCTCTTAAACGTGAAATTGTGAGTTCGATTCCTTACTGAGATGGATTAATGGGTTGTGAGAGAAATCGGGTAGATTCACTTGTAGCATCACCATCTGGTCCTTGGGTGTCCTCATTGAGCATACTGTTGTAAGCACTCGGAACAGGCTTCTAGTCTGAGGACCTCAAGCTTTTTTTCTTCCACAAGTATTCGGAAAAAAAAAATTCTTCTCTGCTTTTCATCTCACTCAGCTTGAGAAAAAATATAAGCCGTAGAAATGAGATAAGATGTGCAGGATTTTAGTAATTATTTATTAGTTTGTTTGAAAAGTTAATAATTCTGAGAGTGAGTGTAATGTGTGACATGTAATAATGTTTTATAATTTGCATATAGGTAAGTAGTGGTTCGTAAGGAGATGTCTTTAGTGTAACTGCTTAAAGCCAAAATCCTACCGTGTTTATGTCTGCATTGAATTATTAGGCAGCGAGCTTGTAGAATCGTTAGCTCGTCGAACATAATGCTAAGTGACATTTTTTCCGGCTAGTTACGTTCTGAGTTCAAATCCCACCAGGATCAACTTTGTTTTTCATCCTTTCATGGTAGATAAAATAAAGTACCAGTCAAGTCCTGGGTCAATGTAATCGACTAATCCCCTCTTTCTAAAATTGCCGGCCTTATGCCAAAATTTGAAGCAGTTATTTCAGCTATATATCAAATTTTCCCATTACTTTCTGAGATTATTAGATTAATGCATTATTAGATTAATCGCCAGAGTATTTATTCCTGCACTCTTTATATTCTAATGTTCAAATCTTGTCGAGGTCAACTTTACCTTTGAATTTCCACCACCCAGAGTCAATAAACTAAAGTACCAGTCAATCACTAGGTTCGATTTGACCAGAGGATTCCTTTCGACTAATTCCTGTTCTTATATCTTTGTTAGAAGTAATTATTTCTGCTCTGTATTAAACCTTACCATCACTAGCGTAGCTGGGTAGGGGCGGTCCGCCCCGGGCGGCACTTTTAAAGGGGTGGCACTTTTGGGTCTGCTGTAGGCAATATGTGTTTTTTTGTGAAGTCCGGGGCGACAAACGGAAGGGCCGCCCCGGGTGGCACACACTCTAGCTTCGCTAGTGCTTACCATTATTATATCAGATTGCTAGAGTGGTGCGGAGGTAGAGTCATATAAAATGCTTTGACGTATTTGTTCCAGCTCACCTTATGCTCTGCTTTCAAATTTCGCTAAGAGCCAGCTTTGCCTTTTATCTTTCCAGGGTCAATAAGTACCAGTTAAGTACCGGAGTCAATATTATTGACTGCCCCACCCTACCAATCTTGTGCTTACATTAGAAACGATTATCTTTTCTTAGACCACCCAAACAACAAGTGGTTTATGAATCTTGTATTGTAAGACTGAGAAAAAAATTCTAAGCCCGAAAATAGTGATAGCACAATTGGCAGAAAATTGGCAGAAAATTGGCAGAAAATTTACAGACGAGAACTTTCATACAGTGTCCTCTTGTGTTAAATATAGGGAGTCACAACAGTTTTAGCCCGCACCCCCACCCAGCTTGATATAGGAGCAGCGCTGGATTAACCATTAAGCAAAATAAGCACGTTCTTAGAGCCTCAAGAGAAGTGTGGCATCACAGAAATGGTAAATGGTTTACGGTACAAAAGAAATCACTTTAAACTTGCTAAAATAGAATTCGAAGTGGTTTATATGATCATGTAGTGTAGACGCGGGTGTAATTCCTCTCACCCATTTATTATATATACGTGCACTCAAATGTAGCAGGGAACAGCTAGCCTTTGGCCACTATTTGGATCCCATTGTGACCACTATTCTGATTGATTGGTATTGGCGCAATTTGTCTCTTACTCGATTGCGCCAACTGCCGCGTACAACCAAGCGGAGGCCCTAAATACGATCACGTGGGACAGCCTGTTCACTACCCTGATTTGAGCCTACAGTTCCTTATAAAAACCCAGCTTCTCCTCGTCTCGAAGTTTTTGGTTCCAGACCTTTTAAGGTCTAGCCACTGACCACAAAGACACAGCCAGTTCCAGCGACAACACCACCACCACCACCACAGCAGCTACGTTGAGACTTACCAGCTTCGTCCAACAACATTACGGCAACCTCCTTCTTCGTTGTCTCCATCATGTCCTTCTTAACGTCGTCAGCATCATCTCTCTACGAGCACAGCTCAGCAAGCAATTCACCCAGGTTCCAACACTTCACTGTTCGTGAATTACTTCACCATGGATCAATAGCGAATATACAACCTGCAAGAACTCCTGTCTCAAGTGACCCAGGCAGCAGCATCACAGCCACGACTTCAGTTACGACATGTACCTGCAACCGGCTCGGATCAAGGCCACGACTTCTTGATACAGTGTTTCAACTACCGTGTACTAATGACTACGAACTGGTATTATTTATCTTTCTTGTGTCTATGAACTTACTCCTCAATTCGATGGCTATAGACTCTTTCACTGTCTCCTTCTTCATTGCCATCCTTATATGTTCTTAACACGCGCATACATCTATGCTTAAGCACACATACATTTTGATCTCATGACGACCTGTCTATTATTCTGTATACATGATGCACACACAGACACGCATGTTAACATATCAATAAATCTTCTCTTAATCATTCTACGCAGTTTTGTCTCCTTTTTCCCTCTAGCATTTATTTGTACCATTCAGTTCTCTTTATCGTAGTGGCCGTGTGATGTGTTACTAAAGAGCCATTCTCTTCACCTCATATCGCACGGTCTCTTACAATCGAAAGTATAATTTCGGGATCTTTCTGATTTGACGGGCAACACTTTTCATTTATGTTTTATGTAGTGTTTTTGGTACCGAAACACTTTCAAACTTCGTATACTTGTATATTTTGTGTTATACAGTATCCCAAGTTTGAAAGTGTTTCGTTAAGAAAACAAGTGGTGCCCGTCAAACCAAAAAGATCCTAATTTCGAAATGTTCGTGGCATCATAGCGAGGATCTGATCAAAGATTTTGCAATTTAAAAAAAAAAAAAAAAAGCAGGAGAAAACTTTTCAAATATAAATATAGCATTATTTTCAATCTTACCGTAAGTTCTATTTCATTTTGAAAACTAAAGATATATTTAATGGTTTATCGCTGTTTACATTTTGTATGGGGGAACCAAAATCTTTCTAAGTACCTAGGTCCTTTATGAGACTTAATCCGGCCCTGTGTAGGAGTATGTGTTTGTAACAGCATTGTCATACAATGTTGCACGTATTATGCGGATTGCGCGTGTTTTACTTATTGTACGTATCGTATTTCAGGTGTTTCATTGTATTGTGCGCGTAAATTTTGAATAAGTAGTGAGTGAAAAGACAGGTTTGTTGGGGGTGGATCACGGCATATGAATGAAGGTATGATAGTTATGTTGATTTGATGTCCTGAGATATAGCTAACCAGCATGTATATAAAGTAGCTGTGGGGTGTCTGTTTTGAATGAAGAGACTGAGTGAGGACAATAAAGTCGAATGTCGGCTATGGTAGGAATTTCTCTCTCTCTCTCTCTCTCTCTCTCTCTCTCTCTCTCTCTATATATATATATATATATATATATATATATATATATATGGCACTCCGTCGGTTACGATGACGAGGGTTCCAATTGATCCGATCAACGGAACAGCCTACTCGTGAAATTAACGTGCAAGTGACTGAGCACCTCGGGGAGATTCAGTGTGACAAGGCTGGCCCTTTGAAATACAGGTACAACAGAAACAGTGTACTACAGAAACAGGAAGGAAGAGTGAGAGAAAGTTGGGGTGAAATACAACAGCAGGGTTCGCCACCAACCCCTGTCGGAGCCTCGTGGAGATTTAGGTGTTTTCGCTCAATAAACACTCAAAACGCGAAACCGCGATCCTATGACCGTGAGTCCGCTGCCCTAACCCCTGGGCCATTGCTCCTCCACTTATATATACATGAAATATGTAAGAAGTAACGAATACTTCAATCTGATGGTTAGGTGGGAAACGACGGTTAGTTGTGGGTGGGAGTCTTTTCAGCGATTTCTTGTTATCGTAGTTTCCACGAGAGGCGTTGATTTTTACTGCAGTTTACAGTTGTGTGTGTGTGTGTGTGTGTGTGTGTGTGCACGCGCGCGCGTCTGGTTGTTAGACATGAAATATTGATGAAAGTCGAAGTTTAACGAGTTGGTCGGATGGCGGGAAACGATGGTTAGTTATGGCTCTTTCCAATGGTTTCTTTTTAACGTTGTTCACAAGAATGGAGCTGCAATGTCTAGAGTTCATAGTGGTGTGTGTATGTGTGTGTGTGTGTGTGTGTGTGTGTGTGTGCGTGCGTGCGTGCGTGTGTGTGTGACTGGATTACCCTTAAGAGATTGAGGCAAGTACAGCTAGTGTTAGATTTCGATTAGTTAAAGGTTTGTAAATTGGGCTAACCAGAATGGTAGTTTAGAACAACAAACGTAAGCGAGCCTGGCAGAACCTTAATTAGCACGCCGAGTAAAAACGCTTAGTGGTATTTCATCCGACTTTACGTTCTGAGACCAAATTCCTCCAAGGTCGACTTTGCCTTTCATCTCTTCGGGGTCAATAACATAAGTACCAGTTGAGCACCGGGGTCGATGTAATCGACTTAACGCCACCCTGAAATTGCTGGCCTTGCGCCAAAAATTTGAAACGAATATTAAGATCCTATTTTAGAAAGACGGACAGAGAGATTAGTAACAGACTTACAATTTGTTTCACTAAGTTTGAAAAACGTGATTCCACTAATGAGTAAACGTTAATTATTTCAGTTAATCTTATCGCTTACAATTGATATATAGTAACATCCACCCCTAGGGGTCAGCCACACTTAAGTGGCAATATACTACACTATATATATATATATATATATATATATATATATATATATATATGTATATGTATGTGCGTGTATATATATATATATATATATATGTATGTGTGTGTATGTGTATGTGTGTATGTGTGTGTGTGTGTGTGTGTGTGTGTGTGTGTGTGTGTGTAAAAAGTTTTTATTCTATAAAATTGTGTGCGTTTAAATGCGAATGTTTTAATCAACAGCATCAACAATGCAAAAAAAATAAATGTCGCTTAATTTAAGAACATTTTTAGAAAAAAGTATTCAAGTTCTATTTCGGTTTTGTATTTAGTTTGGAGGATTCTTGATATGAACCAATGTATTGAAACAACTTTTGCTGTATTTCGGGAAGGTCATTATGCCAATAATAAACACGCACTGGTTCAATTTTACTTCCTTATTATTGTGACGTTCCTTTATGTGGTGTTATTATTATGACAAAATTTACATTAAGATCATTTAAAATTTTCATGTTTGAATCTCCATCCTTAAAAAAAAAATCTTTCTAATCCTACAGTTTGAATCGTAATTTATTAAATAAACGTAAATAATTAAAAGTTAATCACCAGTATATATTTGTCTTTAAAGTAAGTGACAGCATACAGCGGCGAGCTGGTAGAATCGTTACTACTCTGGACAAAATGCTTAGCGGCATTTCTTCCGACTTTTCGTCCTGATTTCAAATGCGGTTAGGGTTGACTTTGCCGTTTATCCTTTCGGAGTCGATAAAATAAGTACCAGTTTAGCACGGAGTCGTTAAAATAAGTACCAGCTGAGCAGTGGGTCGATATAATCAATTTTCCCCCTACCGCGAAATTGTTGGCCTGGTGCCAAAATCTGATACCAAATTGACAACATTGTATATGCAGCTGGTAAATTAATGGACAAAGGCTGTTACAATAGCAGGAGAAAGACAGATAGTAATAAAAAGATAGAGAGAAAGGTTACAGCATGATAATAAGCCAAAAATCAAAGTGTTTTCAATGAAAGTAAACGAAAAACAAAAACGAAAATAACTACAGCAATAAAAAAGCCCAGCTGTTTCGTACGCCACATATCTTTGTAATCCAATTAATTTCATACGACATTAAAATCCTCGATGAAACTGGATATTAATTTCCTTAGCGTTCATATCCAGTGAAGAATGAAGGCATCTTTGTCAGAAGCTTAATTCGCAACAGAACTTGTTCAAAGATAACGAAAACACAAATGTTTGCAGACAAACGTTTTAGAAGCGACTGAGTCTCACTTTGCTGCTCCAATGAAATGAAAACCTCACTGAAATGAGATACAGCGACCAAAATAAATGGAAGAATACAATGCAAAGAATAACATGACAGATTCAACTCTTGATCAAGCTTTTCAGCTCCCTTGGCTGTCCACCTTTGCTTTCCTGAAGCTACTTAAAGAGTGGATCGAACAATGGGCAGGTAGAGTTGCTGCAATATAGTGGACAAGCTTCCACACAGTTTCCGTCTGTTAAATTCATTTATAGCGTATTAGTCGGGCCGGGGCGGGCTCTGGTAGAAGACACTAGCCCAAGGTATCGCATGGTGTGACTAAACCCGAAGCAACCCAGTTGCAAAGCGAGCTTCTTAATCACACAGCTATGTAAATATCTTCCTCTTAGAGAGGACCTCCATTAGTTACTCCTCCCTGACGATATGGTTGTGTGTCGATAGCAGGACTATTATGTCTCAAACGTTGCCTCATCCTTGCTACCCGAATCGTGGAAATCTATCGTAGTGCTGTTGTTTGTAAAACAGATGTCAAATACGGATATATGGTACCTAGTTTCATGAACTTGCTTCACATGAACTTCTTTGGCCATGGATAGCGCTCGCGTATTCTTTTCTCGATACTTTTGGCAGTCCCTCCAATGCAGAAGTAGCTGTTATACAGAAACTGGGACTTTTAATGGAGAGACAAAGCACTCTTCTACCAAACAGCTTGCTTCCAGTCGAGAACATCAGATTGATTTCAACTTTTTGGGGACTTTTTCATTAACATGTACTTGCAGCCAGCCATGTGCCTATACATTATGTATGATACATAAATGTCTCTTTTAATTTAATACTGCCCCCAATTGTGTATACCGGAATTTTATTCAGCCGGGCGGCTATTCGCAACATCAGTGAACGT
>NC_142935.1:54021102-54028602 GCF_046866305.1 Octopus bimaculoides
GGTGGGAGGATGCAGTCGATCATATCAATCCCCAGTGCACAACTGATACTTAATTTATCGACCTTGAAAGGATGAAAAGCAAATTCGACCTCAATGGAATTTGAACTCAGAACGTAAAGACAGACGAAATACCGCTAAGCATTTCGCCCAGCGTGCTAACGTTTCTGCCAGCTCGCCGCCTTTTTGGAATTAATTTATTATGAAATCATTGTGTGCTGTGTTATTGAAGTTGAAGATTTTGAAGTTTCCCCGTTGAAGGTTTTGGAAACGTTGAGCTTATTCAAACACACACATACTATATATATATATATATATATATATATATATATATATATATATATATATATATAATTTTAAAATAGGATAAAACCTTTATAAGAGTTTATCAAGTAGTTAGCGTGAAAAAATTTCATAAGGGAAAAATTTATTAATTATTCCCTTTAAATATATTTATTTATATTAAGGGCATTACTATACATAAATGCCTCACGCTAGGAGGGACTCTTAAAGTCAAAATTACCTAATATAACGGAAGGACCGATGCTATAAGTGTGTGAATCTGAGAGGGGAATATGTTGAATAAAATCATAATTAACTGATCCTCCTGTATTTTCTTTTACCCAAAGCCAGGAACTTATCAGCACCCCTTCGCCATAAGAGTCTCACGAGTCGTCCATAAAGCCCTTAGACTTAACTGCATATAAATACATTACTGCTCTATGCTTTAGAGATTGCTTCATTTTCGGATATATATATATATATATATATATATATATATATATATATATATATATATATATATATATATATATATATAATTGTGTCTAGGGAGAGTCATTCTCTTTTAGTACCTTATTACTTAATACACTCACCGGTTCGATTTCCACTCATTTACTTATTTATCTTACTCTAAAATTTTCGGTGCGTCATGCAACCCCTTCAATAGTCGTTTCAACGGCTATTGAAGAGGTTGCAAGACAGCACAGTAGTTATTCTAAGCCTTGTGAAATAAGTAAATGAGTGGAAATTAGACCAGTGAGTGTGTTAAGTAATAAGGCACTAAAAAAGAATGACTCTCCCAAGACACAATAAAATATGTTTCAATACACGAATTCACATAAAGAATCTTGCAAACCGAATACAAAAACGATATATATATATATATATGTATATATATATATATATATATATATATATATATATATATATATATATATATATTCTTCTTCTTCTTCTTCTTCTTCTTCTTCTTCTTCTTCTTCTTCTTCTTCTTCTTCACCGTCGTCGCCTCCTTTCTCAGCTACTACTGCTGCTTAAACAATCAAAACCAAGAACTCATATTACTACTACTACTACTACTACTACTACTACTACTACTACTACTACTACTACTACTACTACTACTACCTGCTACCTGCAACCATGATCTCACATGAGTAAAAGAGAGAGACAGAGACAAACAGAAAAAGAGGAAAATGTCCCTTGCATTTGAAAACTAGGGAAATATTTTTTTTAAAACATTTAATTTAATTTTTCCACAATTTAATTGTCTTTTATGCTTTACTCTAAGTTGAAAAAGTCGCAAAGACTGAAAACGGTACTAAAATGTTCTTCATGATAAAATTATTTTAGCATTTTCTACCTTCTCTTATATATATATATATATATATATATATATATATATATATATATATATATATATATATATAATACAAATGATATATAAGCATATGCATGTATACATACATATATGTATATACCTACATCTACATGTATATATAGATGCATATCCGGGTACAGGACGTTAGAAAAATGAACGGGGACATTAAAAACAAAACGGACTTTGTTTACAGACAACAGAACGAACACATAGGAAAACAAACAAGCCACTTATGGAATTATTCCTTCATCAGCTGCCTCTATTCTAAAACTAGGCGTTTCGGAGATAAAGCAGTTGATGCACTCTTAGAATAGTTTCTTCCTGAGTAGTGGATTAACCCACTAAACAGAGGATTCCAAGGTAGCAAACACAAACCAAGACAGGAAAAATTGGACAGTGAAAACAACATTAAAAAGCCGTAGAGCCATATATATATATATATATATATATATATATATATATATATATATATATATATATATATATATATAACAAATAATAAATGAGTGTATACATATATACGTACAGGTATGTGCATACCGACATCCACCTGTATGTATAGGTGCATATCTGGGTACAGGACATTGCAAACAAAACGTAGACAAGAAAATAATGATAATCAGAGTACAGAAAACACACAAGCCACATAGAGAACATTTTCCTTCTTCAGCTACCCCCGTTTTAACACCGGCGTTTCGAAGAGCTGGGTAGGACGCATCGTTAAAACGGCTCTTCCCATGGACCGCTAATTAAATTTGTATACACAAATTAAACCTTTGCCATGGAGGAATGTAGTGGCGGACAAAAAACAAGACAGGAAAACAAACGGAAAAGACTATAAGGCCAGACGGGAAAAATTATATATATATATATATATATATATATATATATATATATATATATATATATATATATATATATATATATATATATATATATAAAAGGGTTGAATGTGAATTCGCCCTTTAACTGGAATAGTTTCCAAAAGATTTCTAACATTGTTTCTTCATATTTTACTTTAATTTACTGGTGTAAATTAACACAGATATGAAAATTTATATATGATTTAACTTATAAAACAAAGTTCAACAAATTCAATCATATTTTTCGTAAATGGAGGAGATTAGGTGTTAATATGGATTGAAATTATTTTTATTCATGTAGCTATACGATCGTTTCATACAGAAAGACAATAAATTCACTTTAAGAATCTGGGTTGTCAAAAAGTATTCGTCAGTAGCAAAAATTAAGGAAGGGAAAAACAAGTTAAAAAGACGTTAGAATTACATAGGTATGGTGTTTGTAATGTGTAATTGTTCTTAGAGTCATGTCTATTTAAAACAGGACTCTCTTTCTCTCTCTTTCTCTCTCTCTCTCTCTCTCTCTCTCTCTCTCTCTCTCTCTCTCTATATATATATATATATATATATATATATATATATATATATATATATCACCTTGATCACCTTGAGCGACCAGTCCGTCGGGCGTCCATTTGACACCGCTGGTCACACCACGCTGTCCACTCCTCTCTGGATCGCACCTTCCTCATCCACGTAGTCCCAATTGTCCTCCTAAAATCGTGACTCCATCGTCGTGAAAACCTTCCGAGTGGTCGTTTCCGCTCGCGTGGGTACCACTCGACAACTGCGCAGGTCCACCGATTATCGGTTAGCCGGGCGACGTGTCCAGCCCATCTAAACTAGCTGCGTGTATATTCTACGATGACATCCCTCACGCCGGACTTCTGTCTGATGACCTCGCTACTAATGTGCTCTCTCAACGAGATTCCAAACATTGACCTCTCCATGGCTCTTTGAGCCGTTACCAATCTCTGCTCTTCTCTCTTTGTTGTAGCCCATGTTTTACTACCATATAACATTTCAGGTAGAACTGTGCTATTTATGAGGTTGATGCGGGTGGTCCTGTCCAACCTTCCCTCGAGCACATCCTCTATGCCATTAAACGCCTTCCATCCGGCCCTTATTCTCCGCGAGATCTTCTTTTCGATGTCTCGGCACATATTCACTTCCTGTCCCAGGTAGATATATTCCTTTACCTCCTCTATTTCATCACACACACACACACACACACACACACACACACACACACACACACACACACACACACACATATATATACATACACACATATATATATATTATCTTTCACTTGTTTCAGACATTAGACTGCAGCTATACTGGCGCACCGCCTTGACAGGTTTAGTCAAAGAAATCTATTCATGTACTTATATTGTATGTATGTATGTATGTATGTATTTGTATGTGTATGTGTGTGTGTATGTGTATAAGTCGGAGTTTCCCTTCTTTTATGTATGCACAAACATACATACACAACCAATACACACACACACACACACGCACACACAGTGTATGTGTATGCTTGTGTATACATAAGAAAAAGAAAACTCCAACTTTAAAATCTCCGCTACCTTGTGGCTACATCCAGTTCTGGAGAAGGCTCTGGAAGTTAACGTAGAGAAGAAACCTGGACGCGGGGTCCCTAATGCGGTCAATGAAGCAGGACTTCATCAATCTTCTGGCCTGCAGCCAGAGCTGCTACCATTTGTAACGATTCTTCGTGCCAGTGGTCCCTGACCTCTGAGGCTGAGAGAGTGGAACCGCCCTTGTGTCAAGGCTTTCTCCATTATAATATTTTCACGCACAGGCTTTTGTGTTATGCTACACAGTTGTCTTTCTCAGATTCGAGAAACTACCAAGAAGATATATTAAACAATGTATAAACATAGCGAACCATGTACAAGACATCTGCTGGATCGGGACTGATAACCATAATAGTTAGTCATAACACGAAAGGACTTAGTATTTGATAATTATTTTGCTATTTTGCAGCTCTGATTTCAATTCGATTTCCCCTTTAAAATGCTTGCAGAAGACAGTAGGATACTGTTTCGTAATGTTCTGACCCTGAGTCATAGGCCATAACTCTTAATTCCCATTCAAAATTGGTTGAATCCATCATAGATTTAATCACAACTTCCATATGCTGCCATGCTTACAACAACAATTGAAACCGTGTTAAAATCATGGTTCTTTCGTTCGTTTACTGCTTTCAGTTACTTGACTATGGCCGTGTAAAGGCATCACCTTTTAGAATAGTGGTTCTGAAACTTTTCAAAAGATTTTACGTGCCGGTCCCCATTACAGATTTTTTCGAGGATTCGTGGTCCCCTATGAAATGCTGGATAATCAACATGGAAAAAAAATTACATACATTCATGTACCGTAATTTCCGGACTATGAAACGCACTGCACACAGACACGCAAACCCGAAAACCACAACTTAATCCAAGCAATGCCTCATTGAGATACAATAAATATACATGAAAATATGAAGAATCAGTTGATCAATTTGTTACAAAACAAATGAGAAACGAAAAATACCGACAGCACACGATCAACCGTTATAGCCGCATATTTTCTATCGGCTAGTCACATTTGTACAACAAGCGTGGTTAGCAAATGAGTATGTAGGAGTGGCGTGATTTTTGAAGCCAATGACAAAATGGATGATAGCGTGCGAAAAATTGAAAATTTTAACATTTTTTAATTGTCTTAAGCCACTCTGTTTTCACGATACTTCAGCCTCCCTTCGCGGTACCCTAGGGAACTGCGGGTCCCAGTTTGAGAATCACTGTTCTAGAACGATGTTTCTCATATGAGAGGTGTAGGATAGTCTAGCCTGTAGCGTAGCTAGTCCGAACCGATGTTGGTGGTGCGCCCCAGTGGAGCTTTTATGGGAGCGGCATTTCTGGGTCTGCTGTATAAGCCCGTATAGGAGTCGAGAGGAACTGTTGAGATACAGATTCAAGAGATACCCCGGGCAGCACGCACCCTAGCAATGCCACTGGCGCAGCCCCTCCTTGGAGGGTGACTGTAAAGGTTGAAGAGGGGAAGACGAATTATGTATAACAAAATTAAAGAAGTTTCCAACTTTTTCAATTTATCCAATATCACGGCGAAGAATTATATGGACACAAAATCCTTTTTATGATCTCATTAATAAAATTTTACAGGAGTTCCCCCAAATTGTTTTAGTTTGAAGACTACAGTTCTAGGATATGGTAGATCACACCAGTACCTTTTTTATCGACTTTGGTATGAGCAAAGTAAACCTGAGATAGGCAGGTTCAATTGACCAATCAATCCGTCTATCTTTCTCTATATATATAATTTACACACACACACACACACACACACACACATGATAGAGATATCGCCATGATAGATCGCTAGCCACTAAACCTTTTTCTATTTTCTCTCCCTGTTTATTTCTGTTTTCCTTTCTGTCGAAGAGCGTAGGCTCGAAACGTAAAAGACTTTCTCACTTCCCGAGCGTTAAACTAATATATCTGTTTGTTGTTTACACACATATATATATATATCATTATATCAGTATCGATTAGCCTGGTGGGTGTTGTTACGTAAGTACGGCTGGTCACAATGCGCTTTTTCGCATTGTTGTTGCTTTCGAATGATGCGACCCCGCAGGTTAGGCGAACAGGCCAACATTCCCCCTAAAAGTTGCAGGATTACCTTTTTACAACTGAGTGGACTGGAGCAACGTGAAGCGAAGACTTTCACTCAAGAACACAACTCACCACCGGTCTGGGACTTGAAACAGCGATCTTGCGGTTGTGAGTGCGACGTCTTAACCACTAGGCCACGCGCCTTCACACACACACACACACACACACGCACACACACACACACACGCACACACGCACACGTACACACACACACACACACACACACACGGGTAGGATTTGAAACCAGAACGTACAGGGATATAACAAAATAGTAGTACAGTACAGCTATCCGTCACTTGCGAGCGAGTATACCTTAGTAAGATGTACCATGCTTTCGCTAATTATTTAAAATGCCTATCATCCAACGACACTTCTCGAACTTCAGCAAACATCATAAAGTTTGTCCAATGCTGTACTGGCTCTGCCATTGTCTTTTACCTGCTTCAGTCATTGAACTGTGGCCATGCTGGAGCACCGCATTGGCAGGTTTTAGTCGAACAAATCGATTCAAGAACGATTTTTTTTTAAAGTGCGGTACTTATTCTTTGGTCTCTTTTGCCGAACTGCAACATCAGGAGGCGTAAACAAACCAACACTGGTTACCAAGCGGTGGAGCGGGGGTACATAGACTCCCCCCACACACCCGACGGGCCTCTGCACAGTTTCTCTCCAACGTAGTCACTCAGAAGGGCATTGGTCGGCCCGGTTGCTATAATAGAAGACACTTGCCCATGGTGCTGCGCAGTGGAACTGAACACGAAACCACGTGGTTGGAAAGCAAGCTTTTTGACCACACAGTTCAGCCCGCATCAGGTATATACATCCATTACTAGGCAGATCTCTTGCATGATAATCAATTTAGTCATATCCTCTTTTGTAACATAAAAGTATTGAGCATGCCTAAAAAAGCACCTATGTAGAAAATTAATAGTCATTCGATTTTTTTTTTGTTTTCTTCTTTTTTGTTTTACTTGTTATAGTATTTGAAGTTAATATTTATTTGAATAAATTACTGAACTGTTAATGTATGTTTTAAATGTTTGTTGAACTGTTTGTTAATGTTTGTTCTATTGATCTATTAATATTTGAGGTGAAAGATTGTTCAAACGAAAGCAACGTCTCCAAACTTGGCCTCTTATTACAATTTAGGCATCTACTAAGGAATAACTACATTAAACAGTTTCTAAATTTTTACATCTGATCCAAACAATTTCGCCCTCCACCCAAAATATAAATAAATAAATGTTTAACTAAATAAATAAATGTAAAT
>NC_142935.1:54034119-54051619 GCF_046866305.1 Octopus bimaculoides
GTAGTTAGGGTAGTTCTAGTATAAGTAGTAATTAATTTGTTTTTCTTATTCGTTTTTTCTTTCTTTTTTTTTCTTTTTTTTTACTATGTAAATATAGATATCAACCAACCTAAACAATTTTGTTGTTAGTGTTAATGTCGTTCTTTATAGAATTAAGCTGGGAACATTAATACACCCTTAGAAAAAACTCTGTTCCCCCACCCTTGTCATTTCCGATCAGATCTACCTCACACATCACCCAATATGTTATATCAAAACTTGTGTTTTATAATATTTATACTCTAGGTTGAATCGTCTGGAATCTTTGACGTTCAGTTAATTTACGTCGATGAAAGAAATTTAAATCATTTAGTCACTCGGATGTTTTCTTTATTCTAAATATCAGCCTGTCTATCTCTTTCTCTCTCTCTCTCCCGTAAAATCCAAGAATAGGTATCTTTCGGTTTTTACTAAATCGCCTTTGTTATTATAACCCGGCTGACTCAGTTCCATTGTTGCCGTTTACATAGAGGTCAACATCCTGATCTTAGTCTTTCTCTCTCTCCAGCCAACCTTGCTATAACAAACACATCTACAGACTGGAAAAACAGCTTCTTTCCTCTTTCTCTCTCTCTCTTTCATGCTTTCTACGTTACGTTGTTCTAACGTAAAGGGAAATTCTTTCCAACTGTTCGTTTTTAGATAGCATCTCAAAGATGAATAATGCTTCTGGACATTGGCGGGAGGAGGAATAGATAAAAAGCTCAACATCTTGAAATGAAAATAAGGAAGTTCCACACACACACACTCACTCATAAACGGCGCGCGTGTGCCAAATGATGTAACGTAAGAGCTCTTCCTTAAATATACAGACCCCTCTTCCCACAGTCTACCCTAAAAACTCTTGTGCTACATACAATTTGACAGTTGACTGTTTTGGGTTTCGTTCTAACCAATTTTAGATATGCGAATGCGGAGCGGCGCTGGTGTGTGTTCGACCGAGTGTTCGCCAATATTTTAGGAAAAGCTTTTCATATTCATAAGGTGCAAATTTCTTATCCCACAGGCGATATTACAACTTTTCCGTCTCCCTTATTAGATGAGTGACTGTGTGTGTGTGTGTGTGTATATATATATATACATATATATATATATATAAACAAATAGTAAATGAGTATATGCATATATACGTACAGGTTTGTGCATACCGACGTCCACCTGTATGTATAGGTGCATATCTGGGTACGGGACATTGCAAACAAAACGTAGACGAGAAAACACACAAGCCACATAGAGAACATTCTTCTTCATCAGCTACCCCCGTTTTAACACCGGCGTTTCGACGTATATATGCATATACTCATTTATTATTTGTTATATATATATATATATATATATATATATATATATATATATATATATATATAGATGTGTGTGTGTTATGGACACACCCAGAGGATGTATATAGAAGTACACGTGTGTGTATATATGTGTATGAATAATGTTCTTAGGGCTAACATATTTCCCCCCGTGAAATCTGCAGTCAGACGAGAGAGAGAGAGAGAGATTTTTAATGCGTTATCGTATCTATTGAAGGAATCTGAAAATGGGCGATGATGTAAAAGCCGGCTCCTTATAACTGTGGTCTTTTGTGAGACCGACCGCTCATGCCATCATATGCTTAGAGCATGACCTAGATGCTGGCTGGGCTTGGCTGCTAGTAGAAGGAAGAGGAGGATGGAGATGATACCGTATTATCTATATCCTTAATTGATATGTCCTATAGCTTTCTCTATCTAGCTAGCTAGCGTCTGCTTCTTTAATTTGTTTGCTTGCACTGCTAAGGCAAAAGAGCTGACTTTACACCTGATCCGCCCCACCTCTGCCATCTCTCTCTTTCTGTCTCTCTCTCTCTCTGATATGTGTTTGTTTTGTCTTACAAGTGCGCGTATCTGTGTTGTGCATTCTGTTTTGTGTCGGCGGCGTAGTTGTTATGTGATGGAGACTGGCAAGAACAACACTGCTTTTGATGTCATCTAATGATTTTCAGCACGTAGACACACACAATTGTGTGTGTGTGTGTGTGTAGCTTTCGCTCTTGTTGCTTTTTGCTTAGTGTTTGTGTTATTAATACACCTATCAGCGATATTGCTCGTTTTGAAGTGCAGGAGTACTCTTGTGGAGTAATGTGTCCTTTGTGTGACGAAGAAAATGTGTCTACGCATCTGTTATATAAATGTATGTGCGTGTGTGTAATGCTTATACTGATGTAGTCGTACATGCATCTTGTACGGATATATGCATATTTAAGTGTATGAATATGCGTTTGTTTATGTATATATAAATATATATTATGCATGTGTTCTGTTATTGAAATTGGGAATGACTGACTTAAACGAAGTCACTGATATGTATTAGAGGAAAATTAAGATATTAAATGTATTCAACATACTCAAACAGTTTAATAAACCTTATATAGTCTCCTATTCTACGTTTTCTTTGTTCCACTGAATCAATCGAAGCAGACTTGTGGAATCTGGATACTGATTTTAAATTCCATACGTAGATTTAAATGCGTGAACTTATATTTCAAGATAATTATTTCATCACGACCTTTACAGCCTGTAATTTATTTTGTATGTCAAAAATATATGTAATTCAGTTTGTGGAGCTTAAAGTTCTATTCATTTATGTTCATATCTGTATGTCGGCTATTTAACTCCAAGTTTGTTTGTTATCGAGTGGATTTATCGTCAAAGTTGTTTCCAGGTTTATAGAAGTAAGGGAGATGGGCTGCTTTTCTAGCGTATTTCATTTTCCTACATAGGTCTCTTGTTGAGAACCCCGTTAGAACTAATAGATTTAGTATCTATAGTTTACATATTTATAATTTTGAAACACTGGCTTTTATTATTTCAGTCTCTCTTTCTCTCTCTCTCTTTCTCTCTCTCTCTCTCTCTCTCTCTCTCTCTCTCTCTCTCTCTCTCTCTCTCTCTATATATATATATATATATATATATATATATAGGAGAATATACAAATAATAACAACAGACGAGGACAGGTGGTGTAAATAACAAAAGTATATATTAGTATGACGCTCGGGAATACGGAAAGTCTTTGACGTTTCGAGCTACGCTCTTCAACAGAAAGAATACGGAGACAAGGAGAAATATATATATATATATATATATATATATATATACACATACACACATATACACAAACACACACACACACACACACACACACATATATATATACATGCATACCCATACATGCACACACATTAATCAAAATATTCGCTTTACAATCACGAGGTTCGATCTGACTGGGTATCACCTTCGGAAAACTTATACACCCAAGCCGTTTGAATCAAATTGATGAAATTGCGAGCTGTAAGGTTCGAAAGTCCAGCTTTGTGTGCGTACGTGCGTGCATGCGCTGGACGTTTTACTAAGTTTTACAATTGGTGTCTGTCTTTTATGAAAATTCGCTTCGATTCTAGGATGATTTATGGTAATATTGACTCCAATACTTGACTGATAGTTTATTTTATCAACCTTGGAAGAATCAGACGAAATTGACCTCTGTGGGATAGTGCCATCTTAAGGCTTGGGCACACTGAGTTGTTGCCCAAGGACCCTACAGGCTAGGGGCTCAATTCTGATCTATGCTTTGCCTTGCTGTCAGTCAAATACTATAGAACTTCATTCATTTTTCCTGAGGGCCTACGATGCTACTAAGACTGCCCCGGGTGGGATTCGAACTTGGAACATAAAACACTGTAATTAAATACTGCTGACATTTTGTCCGACTCTCTAAAGATCTTTTCCCAATCCATCACATATGATTTGGCATTGGTCTGATGCTGTAAATTGCAGAAAGACTACGAACTACTTGTGCCAACAAGGAAGTGTCTAAACGGTAGTTTAACTTGTTCAATGTAGCAGCTAAATAAGGGAGCCTCTACGTGTTTGATCGAGCTGCTAGACATAGCAGTCAAATCTCATAAAAAACCTGTTGGATACTATGTATTAAAAATGACAGGAGTGCCATTCTCGGTTCTAAGTCTGGTGGATCGGGACTGACTTGCAGTTAATCAGCTGCAACTACCTAACCTGCTATCCTCTTGAAAATACTGACAATACCTTAACATTTAAGGTCATCTTGGTTAGAGTAAAGGAAGAACGATTTTTAAGAACAATTAAGAACACTGATTGAGTATATTTTGATATTCCAGACATACCTGTACATCGAGGGTGTTGGATATTTTTGGTTGTTGCTTTTTATTGTTATGAGCTTCTCATTCAAGCAGATCTAAGTGCTGCTACTCAACAATGAAGAAAGGTCTTTTAAACTATCATGATGGAATTAGTGGTGGTGGGACATTCATTTTGGTTTACATAATTATTCTCAATAATTATAGAATGTGTTGGGGGAAGATGTGATAATTTCTGACATTGACATCAGTTCAGAAATTTTATGGAAGAGATGAGTCAATTAACTCAGTCTTAGTAAATTACTGGTTTCTTTTTTTCTTTTTAAATCAACCAAGGAAAGATGAAAGGCAAAGTTGACTCCAGATTGAATTTAAACTCAATTGTAATGGGTTGCATCTAAATACAGCATATCTGGCTTTACTGATTCAGGTACTTGATTGACCCTTGATAATAAGGCCACAAATTTGTTTGGAGCCACATTGTCTTTAAAATTGAAACTAATACATGAATGGCAGAAACGTTAGCAGACCGGGCGAAATGCTTAGCTGTATTTCGTCTGCCGTTACGTTCTGAGTTCAAATTCCGCCGAGGTCAACTTTGCCTTTCATCCTTCCGGGGTTGATAAATTAAGTACCAGTTACACACTGGGGTCGATGTAATCGACTTAATCCCTTTGTCAGTCCTTGTTTGTCCCCTCTATGTTTAGCCCCTTGTGGGCAATAAAGAAACAAGAAACTAATACATGACTGATACTTTATTAGCATTGGAAGGATAACTTTTGTAAGATTTGCACGTGACTGTAAAGAGACAGAAGTAATACCACTAAGCACTTTGTCCAAAGCTCCAATGATTTTTATCTATCCACCACTCTTATTAAAGCAAGCAATTGACTTTAGTCTGTTTGTTGTAGGGCATTGAATCTAAAATCCTGATCACATTCCAGACTAAATTCCTTATAGAGTCCTGCTATTGGATCTCTTTCTATTTATCCTCTGAAGCTTACTGTTTAATCCCAAGTCAACTCTCATCCAGCCAACCTATGATCGAAAGCATTACTCTTCTTAAGGTATAGTGATTCGAAGACAACATCCTGGCTTTACAAATCCCTATATTTTGTACATAGGTGCTGACATGGCTGCGTGGTTGAGATGCTTGCTTCTCAGCCACGTGATGTTGGGTTCAGTCCCACTGCATGGCACCTTGGGCAAGTGTCTTCTAAAGCTCTGGACTAGCCAAAACCTTCTGAGTGGATCTAGTTGATGAAAACTGAAGGAAGCTGTTGGTGCTGGTGCCATGTAAAAAGTACTCAGTACACGCTGTAAAGTGGTTGGCATTAGGTACAGAGGTTGGCCTCCAGCTGTAGAAGCCATGCCAAAGCAGACAGGGGAGCTTAGTATAGTCCTCTGGCTTGCTAGCTCCTATCCAGCCCTTGCCAGCATAGAAAATGGATGTTAAATGATGATAATATATATAATGACTGTGTATGTTTGTGTTTACCTTTATATTTGACATCATGTGATGATTATAAATGATCATGTTTGTTTCCAATCATCTGTGAAAAATGTCTAGCCATGAGAAATACTACCTTGTTTGGAAACGGGTGAGGGTTTGGCAATGGAAAGGGCATCTGGCCATAGAAAATCTGCCTCAACAAATTTTACCTGACTCATGTAAGCATGAAAAGTGACTGAAATGATAATAAAAATGATATATAAACATATGAGTTTAGTGGGATATATTATGTGGGAGCTCTCAGTTGTGTTCCAGGTTACGGCTAACCACATTGGTTAGTATTTACTAGGAGTTGTCGCTTGTGGTGTAAATTCCTCCAATGTGTAATTCCATCTTTGCTTCATTGGATAGTAATATTTTCTGGAGTGTATATTAGCAATAATTATAACAATAGAGAATATGGAGACTAGTATATCCTCAATTTATTTCCTTTTGTTTTAGAATGTTATACAGGTATGGTTGTGTGGTAAGAAGCTTGCTTCCTAACCACATGGTTCCAGGTTCAGTCCCACTGAATGGCACTTTGGGCAAGTGACTTCTACTATAGCCTTAGGCCAATCAAAGCCTTGTGAGTGGATTTGGTTGAAGGAAAAAGGAAACTGGAAGAAGCCCATTGTGTGTGTGTGTGTGTGTGTGTGTGTGTGTGTGTGTGTGTGTGTGTGTGTGTATATATATATATATATATATTTGTGTCTGTGTTAGTCCTCACTGCCATCACTTGACAACTGATTCTGGTGTGTTTGTTACCATAACTTAGTAGTTCAGCAAAAGAGACTGATAGAATAAGTACTAGGTTTACAAAGAATAAGTCCTGGGGTTGATGTCTTTGACTAACACCCTTTAAAGCAGTGCTCCAATATGGCCGCAGTCAAATGATTGAAACAAGTAAAAGAATAAAAGAAAAAGAATATATATATATATATATATATATATATATATATATATACACACATATATGATTGAAAGACCTTGAAAGAAGCTGCTCAGAAAATTATGCCAAGTTACATGCACAACTGCACATACTCTGTGCAGTGGAAGCTTATGTAGGTCATTGTAACCATAGAAATATGTTGTATGACATTGTAAAATAAAAAGGAAATAAATCAAGGATGTACCAGTCTCCCTATTCTCTGTCGTTATAATTATTGTTTATAAACACACACGGTGGAGGCGCAGTGGCCCAGTGGTTCGGGCAGCGGGCTCACAGTCATAGGATCGCGGTTTCGATTCCCAGACCGGGCGTTGTGAGTGTTTATTGAGCGAAAACACCTAAAGCTCCAAGAGGCTCCGGCAGGGGATGGTGGCGAACCCTGCGGTACTCTTTCACCACAACTTTCTCTCACTCTTACTTCCTGTTTCTGTTGTGCTTGTAATTCAAAATGTCAGCCTTGTCACACTGGGTCACGCTGAATATCCTCGGGAACTACATTAAGGGTACACGTGTGTGTGGAGTGCTCAGCCACTTGCACGTTAATTTCACAAGCAGGCTGTTCCGTTGATTGGATCAACTGGAACCCTCGTCGTCGTAAGCGATGGAGTGCCAACCATAAACACACACACACACACACACACGCATACATATGTATATACATGCAAGAGTTAAGGAATGAAGTAGATAAAATCTGGGTTACATATGTTAAATAGCGAGTGGAACCTCGGAAGTGGTAAATATCCAAGCAAGGTGTATACCACAGGCTACTCTTCTGGCCAAGTGTGTCTTGATTAAATGAAAGTTTCCATTGTCACACGGAGGTGCATGTTAACACATGGAAGATTCAACCATATATATATTGTAAACTTACCTTGTATTCAACCATATCATCATCATCATCGTTTAACGTCCGCTTTCCATGCTAGCATGGGTTGGACGATTTGACTGAGGACTGGTGAAACCGGATGGCTACACCAGGCTCCAATCTGATTTGGCAGAGTTTCTCCAGCTGGATGCCCTTCCTAACGCCAACCACTCTGAGTGTAGTGGGTGCTTTTACGTGCCACCTGCATGAAGGCTAGTCAGGCGGTACTGGCAACGGCCATGCTCAAATGGTGTATTTTATGTGCCACCCGCACAAGAGCCATATATATATATGTATATATATATAGTAAACTTACCTTGTATTCAATATTTTGGTGTTATGACTCCATTTTCAAGGTAAATCACAAGGAAAATATATGAATTAATGTAGACTTACCTTGTATTCAATATTTCCGGGTTGAAAATGGGGTCGTGACCCCGAAATATTGAATACAAGGTAAGTCTACATTAATTCATATATTTGTTTACCCATGTTCCTTTATACAATATGTTCTTCACAATGCTTCATAGTAATTATTCCATTATATATAATTCTGGATCAACATGATGTGCATTTTGTGGCAGTAGAATGTGATTTAAGAGATTCTACTGCTATTTCTAGCTGGTTGTGACACCATGTAGAGTCTGCCTCATTGGCTTCTAGTAAAGCAGTGTGTTCACTCCAGCTGACTGTTGTAATTACTGGGTGGGCATAGACATTTGCCATGTCATTGAAGTTGCTTGTCTGTGTTCATTGTGTGGGAGTGTCATGAGTGGGAGTCTCTCAAACTATTCCAGAAGCTTGATTAACCCAAAGCTTTAATCAGTATCAACTAGGCAGAAATATCAAATTAACTTGAAAGAACTGATAAAGTTTGCAACTATTTTGGTCAACATCTGTGATATGCATACACACACACACACATGCAGGAGTGGTATGTCTGTGAAGGTGTGTGACTTAGTGGTTAGGGTATTCAGCTCACAGTCATGAGATCGTGAGTTCAATTCCTGGTGACCTGTTGTCCTTGAACAAGACACTTTATTTCACGTTCCTCCAGTCCATTCAGCTGGCGAAAATGAGCAGTGCCTGTATTTCAAAGGGCCAACCTTATCACACTCTGTGTCCCGCTGACTCTCCCTGAGAACTATGTTAAGGGTACATGTGTCTGTGGAGTGCTCAGCCACATGCATGTTAATTTCATGAGTAGGCAGGCTGTTCCGTTGATTGGATCAACTGGAACCCTCATTGTCATAACTGATGGAGTGCCAATTAATATATACTCTTTTACTTGTTTCAGTCATTTGAGAAAATCGACCTCAGGACTTATTCTTTGTAAGCCTAGTACTTGTTCTATCGGTCTCTTTTTGCCAAACCGCTAAGTTACGGGGATGTAAACACACAAGCAATGGTGGTGGTGGTGGGGGGAACAAACACAGGCACACAAACACACACACACACACACACACACACACACACACAGACACACACACACACACACACACATATATATATATATATATATATATATATATATATATACATACACGCACATAGATGGCGGGCTTCTTTCAGTTTCCGTCTACCAAATCCACTGACAAGGCTTTGGTCGGCCTGAGGCTATAGTAGAAGACACCTGTCCAAGGTGCCACGCAGTGGGACTGAACCCGGAACCATGTGGTTAGTAAGCAAGCTACCTACCACACAGCCATTCCTATGCCTATATGTATATATATGACTTGTATAAACAAGATAATAAACGTAGTGACTTTTTCATTATCATTGTTTTATCATCCTCTTTTTCCTGTTGGCATGGGTCAGACAAAATTTGTCGAAGGATATTTTCTATGACAGGATGTTCTCCTGTTGTTACCAACTCTCACCTGTTTTCAAGCAAGGTAATAATATTTCCCTTTGGTCTAACATTTTTCATGGAATACTGGAAACAAACAAACAAACAAACAAACCTGCTTGTATACGGGTGAAGTTCATTTACGACCATCATATGATGTCAAGACAAAGGTACACATAAATATATATACATATTGCTGTCTTGGGAAGGTCAATATGCCAATAACGATGACACATATGGGTTCAATTTCACTTCGTTATTATTCATTAATTGATTAGCCATTTCAAACAGACCTGGAGTAGAAGGAATGTCATTGAAGTGGTTGCGAATAGCGACGAAAGGACTTCAGTAAACACAACTGACTGATTGATTAACCAGATGATTAATCAATTGATTTAGTTAGTTGGTTAAGTAGCTAATTGATAATAAACTAATTGATGAATAATGAAGAAATAAAACCAGTATGCATGTTTATTATTATTGTGAGAGACAACAAAATCATGATTTCATCACATGATTTCATCACATGATTTCACATCAAGGATCTTGGAAACCAAAAACAAAATGAAATAAATATATATATATATATATATATATATATATATATATATATATATACCTAACCACATGGTTCTGAGTTCAGTCCCTCTGCGTGGCACCCTGGGTAAGTATCTTCTATATCCTTGGGCTGACCAAAGCCTTGTGAATGGATTTGGTAGACGGAAACTGAAAGAAGACTATTGTACATGTGTGTGTGTGTGTGTGTGTGTGTGTGTGTGTGTGTCTGTTTGTCCCCCAATCACCACTTGACAATTAGTATCGGTTTGTTTACACCCTGTAACTTAGCACTTCAGCAAAAATCATCAATGAAGTGAGTACTAGGCTTAAAAAATAAGCACTGGGGTTGATTTGTTCTTGACTCAAACCCTTTAAGGCAGAGCTCAAGCATGGTTACAGTCAAATGAGTGAAGCAAATAAAAGAAAAAAGAATGTGTATACATGCACACGCACACACACACACACACACACACACACACACACACACACACACACACACACACGTATGTATGCACACACACACATACACACACACAAGGCTTTGGTTGACCCAGGGCTGTAGTCAAAGACATTGCCCAAGGTGCTGCACAGTGGGTCTGAACCTGAAATCACATGATTGGGAAACAAGCTTCTTAACCTATATACAGTCGTGCCACCAGCCTTTATGTGGAAATTCATTATAGCTTAATTGCTACTCCATGCAAGAGCAGTCTTATATTTATTTGTGTGCTTGTGTATATGCCTGTACATGCATGTGTGTGTCTGTACATATGTCTGTAAATGTGTATATGTGTGTGTATGTTATGCTCTGATTAAAATATATCTGATCCATTTCTTGTTGATATCTTCTATCGCTGCATGAGAAGGATTGTCTTTTTTTACTCTTTCCTTTTTTTCATATTTTACATCTATTTTTTTTTTCCCCAGCATCACTTGGATGTGTTGCTTCTGTAAATTCAGTCTAATTTTTTTTTTCTTTTAATTGTTTAAGCTTGTTTCTGAAACTTAATTGCTTATACAGTTACATGAAGGTCATTACTGACAAGTATTCTACAGAAAAGTGGTATGCTATTTCCTGCTTGGTATGGCACATTCTATCAGTAAATAGTTTAAATAACATGCTTCATTTCCGCCTTTTACTACGTACATTGACTTAGAACATTCAAGGTTAGATAGAAATGCTACCCACTTATAATTTCTTTAGACCAGGGGTCCCCAACCACTATGCTGCAGATCATTTGGTACTGGGCATCCAGCTATAGAAACAATACCAAAACGGACAACGGAACCTTGTGCAGCCCTTGGCCTTACCAGCTTGTGTCAAACCAATCAGCTCATGCTAGTATGAAAAACAGATGTTAAATGATGATGATTATATTCTATTGCCTATCGAAGTCTCCAGGGTGTTTTTTTTGCATTATATATTTATTAAAAAATATATATTAGCAACGGGTCTCGGTAGGGATTTATCTCCCCACTAGTGATATAAGTGAGAGTGTATTTTATACCAAAAGTATCTACCGTAATATAGTTTGTTCCAACCGAACATCCATGTTTAAGTGGGTATAAATATTACCTCTATATATTTATCAAATGTGTAATGTTTAAATTGTATAATATGCACTTTGTGTTTTGTTATGCACATAATCCCCTGGTCCATGGTGCAAAAAAATTTTGGGACTACTGCTTATTTTGGAACTGTGGTTCCAAGAAAATTTTGGGACCACAAGAAGATATGTTGTTGTTTAGCCCCCTTTACTCGGCAGACTTTTCTAAGCTTTTCTTAAGTGTTTTATGTCTTGGACTATACTATCTTATGCATCTCTCTATTTTCAAGATGGCAGAGTGTAGTTTGAATGAAATTTGGCTGCTATTTCTTATTTCTTTACTGCCCACAAAGGGCTACACAGAGGGGACAAACAAGGACAGACAAATGCATTAAGTCGATTATATTGACCCCAGTGCGTAACTGGTACTTATTTAATCGACCCCGAAAGGATGAAGGGCAAAGTCAACCTCGGCAGAATTTGAACTCAGAACGTAGTGGCAGACGAAATACCGCTAAGCATTTCAGCATTTTGCCCGGCGTGCTAACATTTCTGCCAGCTCGCTGCCTTTGGCTGCTATTTCTAAGGACGCTAGCGACCACATAAAGACTCCTACAATACTGTGCCAAACATGCATGCTGATGTGGTTGGTGATTAATTATTGCTGTTGTCTTAAGCTGATGAAATAAACTTTCTTTCTGGTTGGATGTGGGTCTATGGTTTGTAACTTTCATAGCTAGAGCCTGCTAGTTTATCTTCCACAAATGCCCTGTTGTAAGATGTGAACTTGTAACCTACAGCTACTAAAGAGTAGAGCAACTGCTCTCTCTCTCTCTTTTCTAGTGTGGAGGGCAAATGACTGCCCTCTGCTGCCATATTTATGAATAAAATATGGAGAGTACAGCAATTGTTTCTATCCTTATATTATTAGTGGAGTTACTGCTTTAATATACTTTACATCTGGAGATGGGTGTGTTTGTATGTAGTGCATTGAACCTGTGCATGCACATGTCAGGGGTGGGGTGGCTGGACTAGTTTGTGTGTTGTTGTAAGAGTCCTGAGTGTGGTGGCTGTAGCATGTTTAAGGTGGAGTGGGAGAACCTGAGCATGGAGAGAGAATGGGGTGGGGAATGAATGGGAAAGCAAGGGGGGAAGAGCTGCATGTAAATATATACAGGGGAGGAAGGAATAAATGAATGTTATTGGCAGCAGAAGTAATTATAGTTGGAATTTGGAAGGGGTGAGGGTGAAATAATACTTTAGCAGCAGTGTTTTTTTGGGAAAGTATAGAAGAGGTAGCTAATTGTTGTTTAGCCTTAACATCAGCCTTGATTGAGCAGACCTCTAATCAAAGGATTTTCAAACTATGACCACCCACTTTTCCTTTTTTTTTTTTTTTCAGGTTTGGTAAATTCATAGTATACCTCAGACCATATCTGATGTCCCCTTTAAGATAGTTGGATGTGGTTTGAAGGAGATTTTGTTGTTTCTATTAAGTTGAATGACTATAGGCTACAGAAAGCAGTGATTCAAAGCCATTTGATGTTAAAAAAAATCCTATTTTTTAATTAAATATTATTAGGAATTGTATAATAAAAATTAAAATATTTTCTGTATTGCAGAAATATAATCAATTTAGTGCACAACAAAATCTTATATGGACCCCGATTGAGAATTACTTATATAGAAGCTCCCTCATCAGCTCAAATGCTAGATCTAGGGTGTCAGTGGTCAAAATATTGACTTTCATTTGTCTTTTTTTATGTAAGCAACATCCTACTACATAGGTTTTGTAACTTAGCCAGGTTGCAAATTCTGTGACTCAATAAGTTTAATTCTCCCTCCCTGCCCAAGGCCATCTTAGCTTTATAAGCCCCTGGGCCCTATAGTTTATATTTATTGATAGCAGGGTCTCTAGACTTATGGGGTCCCTTTGGCAATGATCCTACCCCTATTGTATCTAGTTATTGTTACACTCAATGAATAAATGAGATAGCCTCTATCATTGTCATCATTTAGTGTCCATTCTCCACGCTGGCATGGGTTGGCTGGTTTGACAAGATCCAATGGTTTCAAGGACTACATTATGCTCCAGTGTCTGCTTTGGCATGGTTTCTATAGCTGGATGCTTTATTATTTTCTTTTTGTGCTAGCAGCATGAGTGAGGTTACCATGTAGCTTGCAAGACTATGAACACTAAAGTGGGCGGGCGTTAGCTTTATGTGAGGAGACGAGGGCTAAAGTATGAGTGAAGTGGTGAGGAGAGGCAGAGCAGCTTCTTAATGTAGACAAGATACGGGGCTACAGTCATTCAAACGAGAGAGTGTGAATGATCAGTAGGCGTTAAAGGATGCTGCTGATGATGATGAATGTTGCTGGGTAACATGTTGGACAAGTAAGTGTCGGCCATAAAACATAAGCCATGTGAATGAAGAGATAGTGGTAACAAAGTGTACAGGTGGCCCCCAAAGGTTTGGGGTGAGTGGAAATAAGTGAGGACCGTGAACTTGGAGTGTAGGTCAGTGGGGACTAGCAAGAGTTTGCCGATGTGCACCCAACGCCAATTTTTAAATAAAATCTCATTCTTTTCAGTGGAACCAGGGACACATTAGATACTGTAGTTCTAGATACCCTCCTGAAATACCAGATGGCAGTGGTGGTCATGGCTGGAATACTTTTATTCATAGTTTTGTTTGGTCTGTATTGGCCTGGGGTTTAACACCAGCATGAAGCATGATGAAAAATAATTACTCATGCACAAAAAGAAAATACAATTTCAAATTAATTTATTCAAAAATCTAGTTAGAAAATCTAGTTTGATTAATATAACAAAATCAATTTTATCCCATCATTGCAGTTAGTAAAAAGCTGGTTTATTGTTTTATTTAATTGCTATATGACATTATTCATCATTTTGCTAGCTACATACACTCAAGTTTAAGGGAAGTTAGAGTAAACAAGGTTAATGTTTAATTTAAACTTTTGCTAGAAATTAATTTTTAAAAGGGGGGAAATTTGGCTGAAACTAGTGCATAACCATGTGGCTAAGAAATTTACCAGATTCGATGTCAAAGTACTGAAGGACAACTGCTGAACTATTTGGTCAAGATGACAAAGAACTGAGATACTCAAGAAGGCCCGTCCTCCTCAGCAGATGTGTTAAAACCACGTCCCCTGGTGAAGAGGATCAGCCTGGAAAGGTTTTGTGCTGGTTCCACATTTAAAGCACTTGGTGCCACATAAAAGTATTCATGCCAGTGGACATTAAGAGCACCCAGTACACACTGTAAGGTGGTTGGCATTTGGAAAGCTGTCCAGCTGTAGAAAGAAACCAAGCCAAATTTAACTGGATGGAACCTGGTGCCGCTTGCCAGCTCCAGTCAAACTGTCCAACCCATGCCAGCATGGAAAACAAGTGTTAAAGGATGCTGATGATGGGTAACATGTTGGACAAGTAAGTGTCTGTCATAAAACATAAGCCATGTGAGCGAAATTAGAGAAGCAGAAACTGTGTGTATGTGTGTGTGTGTGGGGGGGGGTATTGGAAGAACTGTCCTCCATGTTCTTGGCTGGTGGACTTCATCTGTAGGTCAGTTAAACCCCACCATCTGACCCTTGAGGGCTTTTTGTGAGTCTGTGGTTTGAGGTTAACCTATGAGCCCATTATTTCTTCCTCTTTCTCCACCAGCCTTGAAGGTCATATAAAGGTCATGACTACTGACCTGTCATGTCTGAATAAAATTAAAAAAAAAAAAACCCACAAAAAAAAATGTGCAGGTGTGGCTGTGTGGTTAAGAAGCTGGCTTTGTAACCTTGTGGTTTCAGGTTCAGTTCCACTGTGCAGCATCTTGTGCAAGTGTCTTATACTATAACCCCAAACTGACTAATAATGCCTTATGAGTGAATTTGGTAGACAAAAACAGTATGGAAATCCATTGTGTGTGTGTGTATGTACATATATATATATACACACACACAATATTAGGATAAATACTTTATAAGAATTTATCAAATAGTTAGCGTGAAAAAACCTCATATGGAAAAAAACCCCATTTTTTTTTCCATAAATATATATAATTTAATTTATATAAGGGCATTACTATACATTAATGCCTCGCGCTTAGAGGGACTCCATAAGTTAAAACTACCAAAATAAGCACATTTTTACCAATTGCGAGTGTGCATATGTGTGACTTTGTTTCTCTCTCATCACTGCTTTGCAATTAGTGTTGGTTTGTTTATGTCCCTTTAACTTAGCAGTTTAGTGAAAGAGACTGATAAGATAACTACCAAACTTAAAAAAAAAAAAAAGAAAAAAGTACTGGAATCGATTTGTTTGATTAAACCTAAGGGCTGTTTTCCAGTGACACTGAAACGGGTAAAAGAGATGCCTGTAGACATCTCCAAGCAATCCCATTATGTCTCCTTGTTTCAGTCATTGGACTGTGGCTCTGCTGGGGAATCACCTTGAAAGATTTAGTCGTACAGATTCACCCTGGTACTTATTTTTTAATACTTGATACTTACTCTATCAGTTTCTTTTTGCTGAACTGCTAGGTTATGGTGGATGTAAAGACCAACACTGGTTGTTAACAGGTGGATGGGTGGGAAAGACTCCCTTCCGCGTGTGTATTGTATCTGACTGGCTTTCAGAGTTCCCACCTATCAAATTCATTCATGAGACATTGGTCAGCCAGGAGCTGTATCAGACACTTGCCCACTGTGCTGCACAATGGGACTGAACTTGAAACCACAGGGTTGCAAAGCAAGTTTCTTAACCACACAGCCATGCCTGCCCCTAGTGCATGCATTTTCAGAATTATTATTTTGGATTATAGTTAACCAGATTATTGGAATTGCTGTTTAGCTCCTTGATCAGCGCTGATCAAGTAAATCTATGCTCATTGGTATTGCAACTGTGGTTATCATGCCTTTTTGTATTTCTAGGACTACATTGTCTAAATGTGTCCTTTCTTTTTGAAGGGAGTTAAGGTCAATTGGAAGGAGATTTGACTGTTATTTTTGACATGTTCCTTAAAATGAAAAATCATTATCATCATTTGATATCTCTTTTCCATGTAGACATGGGTTGGATGGTTTGATAGGAACTGGCAAACCAAAGCACTGTGCCAAGCTCCAATGTCTGTTTTGGCATGATTTCTTTGGTCAAATACCCTTCCTAATTCTAACCATTTAACAATGTGTACTGGGTTCACAAATGGCACAGTATGGCACTGCCTGTAAGATAAGAGTCGGCAATGAGTTAAGCAAGGAATTTAATGTGCAGATAGTTCACCAGAAACATATATTACTATAATCTGTTGAAATAAATTTTTTAATTGTGAATGCAATTCTAACTGAACAGCCATGATTAAAAGTGCCTTAGCTGTGACCTTCCTGTCTATTCAATTTGTTCTTGTTTTTTTTTTTTAAAGATGATAAAGTATGATGTTAAAGAAATTTAACTGCTATTTCTAGCATGTCGACTGACCAACTGCAGGTTCTGTAGGACTGGTCACTTGAAACCGTTTTTTGTTATATTTATCTAACTTGACTTATAGATCTTAGTCCAGTGCTGGTTGGTATAAGTAATTGTTCATTCAACTTGGTGGTTCAAATTTTGTTGTTCAGTCTCAGACCAAAGCTATTCCAGTCTGTGACCTACCCTCCATCTTGTATCTGGACAAAGTATATCTAACATTATCTAAAGTCACCTTCACATATTATTTTTAAGTATGGTAGGATGTAGTTTCAGGGAGATCTTGTAGGCAGAGCAAACAACTGCAGAGAGACTTGTTTGTTTACTCCCTCTTTGGAAAAGCTTTGTTGAAAGATAGACATAAGACAAGAGCTGATTGTAAGAATTATCTAGAAGACTGGCACTAGTAGCTAGTGAAAGAGAGAGAATGGGTTATATAATGGGTGTATAGTGTTTCAAGTGACAGATTATTATTATTCATTAATTGTAGAAAAGATAATGCAGTTTTTAAGTGAAAAGAGTAGGGCAAAGAGCTTGTAACAACAATTTATGTTGGCA